>NW_028090760.1:0-24225 GCF_014824575.4 Sturnira hondurensis | reverse complement strand
TGGATCAAGTCTCTCTGATCTTTATTAACTGCATCTTCAGCCTTTGAGAAATGGATCTAATATACATGAGCATAAGGTCTACTTAACTATGTGACTTGACGATCCAGTTATCAAGTTACTGCTACAAAAGCCATTATAAGACACAGGAGAAAAATATCTTTTTAGCTCTTCCTGTTTCCTCCCTCTTTACCAAATGTGTAACTGGTAGTCCCTAAATTGAATAATCATGTTTGGGAACAAAAATTACATTAAACAACCAATGTGTACAAACAGTAAATTATTAGGAGAATGAGCTTCATTTGGAAGTACCTTTGAATCGGTTCCAGATGTTAGAGTACTTTAGGCCTCATTTTTATTTAGTCCTTTCTGTGGACAATTCTTACTCCTTCTTGTCCCTAAATCATGAGTACAAGGCTCTTATTCCCATCCTTCTAACTCAGAAAATTACAGTGCTAAGTAAAAGTTGAGGCATATCAGTATTATGCCCGAATATTTTGTTGCCTTATCTGGCTTAGGTTTAAGCAGTGATTCACAGAACAAAAGAGACCTAAATTCAACGCATTTTCTATCAGTAAGTAGTTCACATTTTGGCCTATGTATCTGATCCAAAGAAATGCCAATATAGATACACTTTGAACTGAAACTGTTTATTTTCTGTGACTTTAAAAAAAAGACATGGTTTAGCTCATATAAAGAGTTAGTTAACTTGAATCTTAACTTAGAATAAAAGAAAAGAAAAAAATGACCAAAGAGAGTACATGATTTATTTATTTGTAGTCATTTAGCCATCTAACATTTAGATCATCAGAAAAAAAGTCAGTTTCTAACAGCACCTTTGTAGATGAGCTATTTGTGTACCATACCAGCCAAAGATTATCTTAATGGTTTCCTATCTGTAAATGTATCAAAAATAGATAAAACAGATGAGCACGTACATTCTCAGTGATTGCCCTCTCTTTTCTAACCTTGAATCTCAACAGGAAAATGAAAAGTAGTTTTGCTTCCAAATAATTTGCATTTGGGGAACTACTCAGAGAGCAATGTAACTAGTAAGAAAAGAAAGAAGAAAACAGGCTTTTGCCAAAACAAACTTGTTTTTCATTCTGTAAAAATCTGCATGGTTTGTTTGTGTATTTTCTGGTAGGCCCCCATTTCTCTTACGATGTTTGTAACGTTGGCACATTAGAATCCCATGAATTCAAGGCTTTCTTCCAGGACTTGTCATATATTCCTTTGAAGTAATTTTTATATGTGTAAGTTAAAAAGAAGATCAGTGGTTAATATACTAATTAAAAGCAACTTTTTCTCCTTTTTATTAAGAAATGAGACAAGAATCTAAATGAAAGTTGACATTACAGTTTAGTAATGAGAACAGCTGACTGATCATGGACTCAAGTAAGTGAGCTGGTTCACAGGCTGGAGACAACCTCATCTCTCTGATGCTTCTCTCCACTATCACTGGGTAAACTGGAAGACTTGGTCATAAGAAGATCTGAAGAAATAAAAATTGTTCTTACTGAGTTATCTTAAATTCTCTTTTCTAAGACTCTATACTAAAGAGAGTTCTTTAAATTTATAACAAAGTACTTCTAAACATATTTATAAAATATATTTAAAGTAACAATATTAATATATTAAAAATATTTTTCAACTGCCAAAATGAACAACATATTTAAACAGTAAAATGTATAGAAGTATATGTATCCATATATTCATATCCCAATATACCACTATCCTTTTTGTATACACTTTTAATCATTTTTATTCGAATTTAAAAGGGAACACAAAGCAACAACATTAATTTTCCTTCATATAGAGCCTGCATTTAATTGTGGACCTTTCAGAATAAGAAGTGAGTTTGCCTAATTTGGAACAAAATTATCCCAGCAACAGCTACAGTGTTTGTTTGACAAATGATCTGCAGAACAGCAGGCTAACACATATGGGTCAATAGCTGATCAACAAGTACAGATGACCTTTGAATGGTGTGGGGATTATGGGCGCTGATCCTAACTTGTGACTCCCCCAAAACTTAACTACAGACATCCCTCCTCAGCATTCACAGGAAGTTTGTTTCATGACTGCTGCAGATACCAAAATCCCCAGATGCCGAGGTCTCTTATGAAAATGATGTAGGACGATGCATACAGTCAGCTCTCAGGTCCAACAGATTCCCATCTGAGGATCGAAAATACTATTTTCCACCTGTGGTTGGTTGAATCAGCTGATGTACAACCCAAGGATATGGATGGCCAATTGTATATTTTTTAAAGAAACTCCATATATAAGTGGACCTTTCAGTTGGAACCCATGTTGTTCAAAGGTCAACTGTACAAATAAACTCAAAAAAGCTCTTACCAGATTTGGGGTAGGTGGAGATCAAAAGGTCATCTGGTCGGAATTCAAATGACTCCACCTGGGACCACTCCTCAGCAATGCTCCAGAAGAGAGGGACACCCTGAACATCCACTAACTCCCTTCTGTAGATACTTGGCTTGTCATCCATTTTTGAGAGACTAGATTTCATATTAAAAAGCACAAGTTAAAAAGTCTTTGGTTTAATAGCATTGATCAAGTAAAATGAGTTTTATTCAGTGAAAATGTTTTATTCCATTCCTATAGATCCAGCAGCATCAGATCACAGTACTGCTGTGCATTATGAGTCAACAGATTCATAAAGGAAAAAGATGTCTTATAATGACCACTGAGGACTTGCACCATATATTTCCACATGCACTGTTTATATAGTAATCTCATCAGTACTTTTTATGTGTACTTAATTGTGTTCAGCTTTTCCTCAGGCAAAGATTTCTGGGACATGTAATAAAGCTACAGGACTTGGAAGTGTCTTTCTTTACCACCACACTGCTAATTCATGGCAGTGGGAATCTGAATAAGCCCCATAATTGCATTGAGCAGTCTTAACTATAAAACCAGTAGGCTACCTCCTTCTCTTAAATCACTGCCTGGGGTGGTAAAAGTAAATTATTCTAAGTTATCTATTAGAGACTATAAGAATAAAAGGGAGCCAAGAAGAAATGAACCTGAGGTAAGTGTAGCACTGGAAGTACATTGCTGTGATGAACTTTTGAGCATTAGTGATATCATAAGCCATTTTACATTCTTCAGATGTCACATGTAATAACTCGGAAAAGCTTGAAATATAACTTAAATCCTACTCCAAAACATGGTGCTTCCCAATTTAGTATCAGCTGAATGGTTATTTTTTTCTCAAAAATTCTAAGAAAAATGATTTAAAAGCCCTCCTGAGGCCCTTTAGCAGCTGCTGAATCTTTCTGCAGTAATTAAAATCAGAAGTCTCTGAAGTCAAAGGACATAACTTAGCTTGCACCATTTTCCAAAGTGCCAATATTTTACCTTCTTTTTTTATTTCTTTATTTTTCACCGTTCTCTTACCTCATCTAAGTCCCTTTTGATTTTAAAAGGTTTTGAAGTTGCAGGATACAAAATCATACATAAAAATCTGTTGTATATCTGTACACTAACAAAAACTATCACAAAGAGAAATTAATAAAATAACCCCATTTGTAATTGCATTAAAAAATAAAATACCTAGTAGTAAACTTAACCAAACAGGTAAAAGACCTGTATAGTGAAAACGGTAAGAAACTAGAGGAAAAAAACTGAAAAAATGCTCCCACACATACATGGAAAGATATTTTATGCTCATGGATTGGAAGAATGAACACGATTAATGGCCATACCACCCAAGGTAATCTACAGATTCAATGCAATCCTTATCAAAATTCCAATGACATCTTTTACAGAAATAGAACAATCCTAAAATGTTTATGGAACCAAAGAAGACCCAAAGTGTTGTGGACCACTCTGCCTGGTTCTAGGAATTATAACTTGACCCCCTGTGGCTAAGGCCGAGCAAAAACCTCTGTAATGTGTGAGCTGCAGGAGACAAAGCTTGTCTCTGGTAGCAAATGCTGCCTCAGTTTCTTCCCTGCCCCCAAAGCATGGTCAGAAGTCCATGGTGGGTAAGACCCCTCAGAGAAGGAGCAACCTAGGCCAGGCACAATCACAGGAAGGCCATCATGGAAGGACTCGGGTTGGGGGGACTGCATCAAAGAGCAATGGACTCTTGCCCCAGAGGCTTTGAAATAGCCCGAGTTCCCACGTCCTCTGGGAGAAGCACTTCCTGGCTCTAATCCCCTTAAACCTAAATACCTGATGGGGAGGGGTGCAGCTCCTTGCCTTGCTAGAAAGTGTCCTGGGGAAAAATTTAGCATCACGAAGAATTCCTGAGAAAACCTCTGAAATCTGCTCTGCTAAGGGTGCTTTCATTCATATGTCGAGGGTTCGAGCAAGAAACCATGAAATTCTGTTCCTGACAGACTCTGACTCAGATTAAGCTCTCAGATTTCTTTGAAATGTTATCTACTGTTTGATCCTTGCTGCCCTGTATTCTTGTGTATTACGACCCAATGAAAGCATCTGGAGGAGGGGACTCAGCACTTTTTTCCCCTGAGAAACTCTCCACTACTCTAGGCCTGTTTCCTCTGGGAAACTGGCTACCTCTCCTCCCCAAACAGATCACATCATGTCTCTGTCATACTTACTCTCATCCGTGGCACACAGGAGGACTTGCGAGGAAAGTCACCCCCACACCAAAGTAACCATAAAAATCTCAAGAAAGAACAAAGCTGGACAGGCATGTTGCTCCATGATTTCAAACTATACTTCAGTATGTGGTATTTGATATTTTTGACCATATATCCTTCTGACACTTTCTTGATGTTTATGTTACCACATTCTGGTTGATCCTCTATCTGTTTACTTCTCAATTTTTCAAAGGAATATTTAAGACAGAATTGTTGTTTTCCTTGGAGTCCCATAGTTCCTACTTGGCTCTCTTACTGTACACACATTTCCATGATTTTAACCACTGCCTTTGAGCTGATCCTCCATAAGACAGATTTATCATTTGTTTATTCTGGGATCTACATATTCAGATGCTATTGTCCACTTTTGCCTGATGTTTCTTAGACATCTCAAATTTAAGAATCACAAATTTAATTCATGAACCTTGCTCTTCAGTGACCAGTTCTTGTCCTAGAGTCACGATGTATCTCATCATTTAGTGATACCACATTCACTTCACCACTCAAGTCCAAAATATGGAAGTCATCTTAGATCCTGTCTTCTCCTTGACTTATCCAGATCCAACTGGCTCAGGAATCTGATTTTTTCTTTTCTTTCAAGTACCCCTGTGAAAAGCAGCTACTTTTCATGAACCAGCTTAGCAGTCAAGACTCTAAGGTCTCCAGAGTTGTAATTAATATGTTAGATCTGTTATTCACTACCAATGTGACTCTGGGCGAATCAAAACTCTGAATTCAATTTTCTAATCTTAAAAATGGAAGTGAAGATTTACTAACTTTATGCAGCCATTGTGATAGAGAAATAATATGATAGATACAATGTGCATGTTGATAAAACATGGTAAATATTTGGTAAAGGGCAGCTATTACTAATATTATTACCTATAAAATACAGGTGTCACTCTGCCCTATTTTGTGAAGAGAGAAGATCCAAACATGATTCAGAAAAACTATATACACTCGCATATTAGAATTCCCCTAAAATGAACTGCAAATACTATCTGTGTATGTATATGTGCGGGAAAGAGAATGTATTGTATACGTTTATGTTATATGCACATGTACACATGCATACCCATGGGATTCCCAGTCAGGGCACATGCCTGGGGTGCCAGCCAGTTCCTAGCAGGGGACACACAAGAGACAATCATACACTGATATCTCTCTCCTCCTCCCCTTCCCTTCCACTATAAAGATAAATAAATAAAATCTTTAATAAAAGTGACAATGGGAGAGTGCATGTAAAAAATAAAATAACTCAAATCTTGTTTCAAAACCATTGAGACATTAATTAATTTTTAGAAATTTGAAGAATTTCTATATCACTATAGTGATTCTCTGACTTAAGGATTATAAAGATTGAATATACATTGAAGTGAAAAATATTTTATACAGTTCAAATATTTTTGAAATAGTAAATAAAGCATTGATTGATGGAGAACGTATTTTCTGGCATCAGCACAATACATATTTTTTTTGAGAATCTTGAGACATATTCAAAAGCAGGCTTGTAAAAATCATTTTGGGGAAGATCTGATTTTTGTGTTTCCACACATAATATTTTTAAGAACTAATTCTAGCAGTGCTTTTTACAGGAATATTCTCTTAAACTAAATAGAAATGCTGAGAAGATAAAAAGACTAAAAACTCATAGAAGTATATTTAATTTTATAAACTTAAAATTGGTAGAGCAGACTACCTCAGCACAATTTTACATATGAAATAGAATCCTGTCCATTTATGATAGGAAATCAGGATCCGATAATTCCCAAATACTTCCCTTTTTATGGCAAAATGCCCATAGTACAATTTTCCAGTTCTCATTCTCTAATTTTTGATTATTCAATTTAGTTTTAGACAAAATATCAGCACTTTAAAGACAGGTGATAAATCACTTACTAGGTAATTGTCTTGAGGAGCCGGAGGTCCGGATTTCACTTCTACTGTAATTGGTTGGTGGAAGTTTCACCCTGTAAGATGTTTCAGTCGACCAGGATAACTGATTGTAAGCATTAAGAAAATGAAAGGTGAAGTTTACAGAGCAGTAGCAAATTAATGATTAAGCTGTACAAAGTCTGTTGTTGATTTGAACACTAACGGTGGAAGGAAAGAGGGTTTTTTGCTATAGCTTAAGGGAGGAAATAGAATGAAACAAAAAGCCCATGAAAAGCAGCTAGAATTAACCAACAGAAAGTAATTATGTAGAGTAAATGAAGGCTTTTTACACTGACTTTCCCTTTTACTTCTGATTTCATTAAAAAAGCCAAGCAAAACACAGATGGCTATTTCTTGGTTCCAGTGATCTTTTCTAAAAATCATTTTGTTGTGGTTCACTTACAGTTATCCGCATTATCCCCCATTGCTCCCCATCCCACCACCCCAGCCAATCCCACCTCCCTCCCTTGCTTCCATGCAGACTTGGGTTTGTCCATGTGTCCCTTATACTAGTTTCCCCAAACCCTTCCCTCTACTGTCCCCTCCCCAATCCCCCCTCCTCTCTGGTTGTTGTTAGATTGCTTTTCATTTCAATGTCTCTGGTTATATTTTGTTTGATTTTTTTCTGTTGTTGATTATGTTCCAGTTAAAGGTGAGATCATGTGGTATTTGTTCCTCACCACCTGGCTTATTTCACCCAGCATAATCCTCTCCAGTTCCATCCAGTGATCTTATTAGAAATCCTCACTTAAAGGTGGTTTTTCTGTGTCTCCAATACTTTATGAGCAATTTAGGCAGGTAAGACTGGCTACCTATGTAGGAGCAAAGGGCAAAAAATGCAGCTGGAAACTTGGAGCACATTCTGAGTCGGATACTAAGAAGCTGGGAAAATTCCTGGGCATGTGAAATGGGGAAACAGAGACAGTATATTTAAACAAGGTCAAACAATTTGACCAATTTATGGCCAGCTTATGAATCACAAAATCTTATCTTCTCTAGCAAAGGGCACTTGAGAATAAATGGTTTATACCTCTCCTCCCTGACCAGAGAATAAAGAGCTTAGATCACCCTGATAAGGATGATAGAGGACAGAAACCCAGGGTTCCTTTTGGGGTTGTCTATTCTGTTGCATTGATCTGTGTGTCTGTTTTGATGCCAGTACCGGGCTGTTTTGATCAAAGTGGCCTTATAGCATATTTTCATACCAGGTACTGCGATCCCTCCAACTTCCTCCTTCTTTCTCAAGATTGTTGAGACTGTTTAGGGTCATTTACGGTTCAATATGAATTTTGGGAATATTTGTTCTAGATCTGTGAAATATGCCATGGGTAGTTTAGTAGGAATTGCATTGAATCCATAGCTTGCTTTGGGTAATGTGGACATTTTAATGATGTTAATTCTTCCAGTCCATGAATACAGTATATGCTTCCATTTATTTGTATCTTCCTTAGNAAGGTGGTTTTTCTGTGTCTCCAAAACTTTATGAGCAATTTAGGCAGGTAAGACTGGCTACCTATGTAGGAGCAAAGGGCAAAAAATGCAGCTGGAAAGTTGGAGCACATTCTGAGTCGGATACTAAGAAGCTGGGAAAATTCCTGGGCATGTGAAATGGGGAAACAGAGACAATATACTTAAACGAGGTCAAACAATTTGACCAATTTATGGCCAGCTTATGAATCACAAAATCTTATCTTCCCTAGCAAAGGGCACTTGAGAATAAATGGATTATACCTCTCTTCCCTGCGCAGAGAATAAAGAGCTTAAATCACCCTGATCAGGATGATAGAGGACAAAAACCCAGGGTTCCTTTTGGGGTTGTCTATTCTGTTGCATTGATCTGTGTGTCTGTTTTGATGCCAGTACCGGGCTGTTTTGATCAAAGTGGCCTTATAGTATATTTTCATACCAGGTACTGCGATCCCTCCAACTTCCTCCTTCTTTCTCAAGATTGTTGAGACTGTTCAGGGTCATTTACGGTTCAATATGAATTTGGGAATATTTGTTCTAGATCTGTGAAATATGCCATGGGTAGTTTAGTAGGAATTGCATTGAATCCATAGCTTGCTTTGGGTAATGTGGACATTTTAATGATGTTAATTCTTCCAGTTCATGAATACAGTATATGCTTCCATTTCTTTGTATCTTCCTTAGTTTCTTTCCTCAGTGCTGTATACTTTTCCAAGTACAGGTTGTTGACTTCTTTGGTTAAATCTATTCCTAGGTATTTTGGTTTTGTTTTTACTGCAGTAAATGAGGTTTTCATTCTTAGTTTCTCATTCTGATAGTTCATTGTTGGTGTACAAAATGCCATCAATTTCCGAATACCGACTTTGTACGCCATTACTCTGCCAAATTCACTTATTAGGTTCAGTAGACTTTTTGGTAGGGTGTGCAGGATTTTCTGTGTGCATTAGCATGTCATCTGCAAATAAGGACAGTTTTACTTCCCCCTTTCCAATTTTAATGACTTTTACTTCTTCTTCAGTTCTAATTGCTATGGATAGGGATTCCAGTACTATGCTGAATAAGAATGGTAAAGGCAGACACCTGTGTCTATTTCCTCATCTTAAGAGAAGAGCTTTTAGTTTTTGCTTGAGTACAATGTTGGCATTAGGTTTTAGGTATATAGCCTTTATTATGTTGAGGTATGCCATCTCTCTTCCCAATTTGCTGAGTGATTTCATCATAAATGGATGCTGTAACTTAGCAAATGCTTTTTCTGCATCTATTGATATGATCATCTGACTTCATCCTTCATTTTGTTTATGTGGTGTATCATACTTGATTTGCGAACATTGAACCATCCTTGTACCCCTAGAATAAATCTTACTTGATCATGGTGTATGATCTTTTTAATGTATTGCTGGATTTGGTTTGCTAGTATTTTGTTGAGGATTTTAACATCTGTAGTCATCAGAGATATTGGCCTGTAGTTTTCTTTCTTTGTTGTGTCTTTGCCTGGTTTGGGGATTAGCTTAATACTGGTCTCCTCAAAAGAATTTGAGAGTCTTTTCTCTTCTTTGAATTTTTTGGAATGGTTTGAGAGGGATAGGTTTTAGTTCTTCTTTGAATAGATGGTAACATTTGTTTGTGAACACATCTGGCCCAGGGCTTTTTTGTGCCAGGAGTTTTTTTATTATTGCTTCAATGTCAGTAGTTGTCATTAGTCTATTCAAATTTTCTGCTTCTTCTTGATTCATCTTTGAAAATTGATATGTTGCTAGAAATGTATCCATTTCACCTAGGTTTTCCAATTTCATGGAATATAGTTGTTCATAGTAATTTCTTACAATCTTTTGTATTTCTGTTGTATTATTTGTTACTTCAGCTCTTTCAGTTTTAATTATATTTCTTTGGGTCCTCTCTCTTTTATTTTTATTTTTATTTTTGATGGGTCTAGTTAAGATTTGTCAATTTTGTTTATCTTTTCAAAGAATTATCTCCTGGATTCATTGATCCTCTGAAATTTTTTTTTCTTTCTCTGGGTCACTTAATTCTTCTATCATCTTGATTATTTCCTTCTTTCTATTCCTTCTGGTCTTTGTTATTGATCTCTAGTTTTTTTTAGGTGTACACTTAGATTGTTTATTGGAGATTTTTCTGCCTTCTTTAGGTAGACCTGTAATGCAATGAACTTTGTCTCAAGACTGTTTTTGCTGTGTCCCAGAGTTTTGGGATGTTGTGTGTTCATTTTCATTTGCTTCCAGGTACTTTTTGATTTCTTCTGTGATCTCATTGTTAACCCATTNGAAATTTTTTTTTCTTTCT
The DNA here is from genome assembly GCF_014824575.4 of Sturnira hondurensis. Taxonomy (NCBI): domain Eukaryota; kingdom Metazoa; phylum Chordata; class Mammalia; order Chiroptera; family Phyllostomidae; genus Sturnira; species Sturnira hondurensis. The sequence continues at coordinate 13,891 of NW_028090760.1, read as the reverse complement.
CTGGGTCACTTAATTCTGCTATCATCTTGATTATTTCCTTCTTTCTATTCCTTCTGGTCTTTGTTATTGATCTCTAGTTTTTTTTAGGTGTACACTTAGATTGTTTATTGGGGATTTTTCTGCCTTCTTTAGGTAGACCTGTAATGCAATGAACTTTGTCTCAAGACTGTTTTTGCTGTGTCCCAGAGTTTTGGGATGTTGTGTGTTCATTTTCATTTGCTTCCAGGTACTTTTTGATTTCTTCTGTGATCTCATTGTTAACCCATTCTTTATTTAATAACATTTTATTTAGCTTCCATGTATTTAAATGCTTTTTTTGCAGTTGAGTTTTAGTTTCAAGCCATTGTAACCCAAGAAGATGCTTGGCATGAATTTAATTTTCTTGAATTTGTTAAGGGTTATTTTGTGTTCGACCATGTGGCCTAACATTGAACATCATCCATGTACGTTTGAGAAGAATGTATATTTTGCTTCTTTGGGATGATGATATATTCTGGAAATATCAATTAAGTCCATGTGATCCTGTGTGTCTTTTAATGCTGCTATGTTCTTGTTGAATTTTTGTCTGGAAGATCTGTCTATTATTGATGGTGGGTATTAAGATTTCCTACAATGTCTATGTTGTTGTTAATCTCTTTCTTAAAGTCCTCCAAAAATTTCTTGATATACTCGTATTTAGGTGCTCCTATGTTAGGTGCATATATGTTCATAAAACTTATATCCTCTTGTTGGACTATTGTTTTAAGTATTATGTAATGGCCTTCTTTGTGGCCCTGGTTTTGAAATATATTTTGTCTCATATGAGTATTATTACTCCAATTTTTTCATGTCCATTTGCATGAAATAAAGGGATGGAATCTTTATCCATCCTCTCACTTTTAGAGTGTGCAAATATATTGTTCTGAGGTGTTTCTCGTATAGATAGCATATATACAAGGTGTGATTTTCATCAATTCAGCTACTTTATATTTCTGATTAGATCATTTAATGTATTTAAATGGTTATAATTGATAGATAATAGGTTACCATTGATAGATAATTATGCATTGCCATTTCCCCCTTTGTCCTTGTTTTTCTCACTCCCTACTTCTTTTTTTCACTTATTCTTAGTTTTTTAAAGATTTTATTTATTTATTTTGATAATGAGAGAAAGGGAAGGAAAAGCAAAGTGAGAGAAACATCAAGGTGTGGTTGCCTCTCACATGCTCCCCTACTGGGGACCTGGCTTGTAACCTAGGCATGTGCCCTGGACTGGGAATCAAACTGGCAACCCTGGGGTTTGCAGGCCCCTGCTCAATCCACTGAGCTATGCCAGCCAAGGATACTTCTTATTCTTCTTATCTCAGTTCCTTTAGCATCTCTTGCAATGCTGGTTTTGTGGAACAGTACTCCATTAGACTTTTTTCTTTAATTTGGGAAACTCTTCATTTTGTCTTCCATTTTAAATGAGAACCTTGCAGATAGAGTAGTCATCTTGGTTGCAGGTCTTTGCATTTCATTACTTTGAATATTTCATACCAATCTCTACTGTCCTGTAGTGTTTCTGTCCACAAATAACCTGATAGCCTTATCAGAGTTCCTTTGGAAAAAATTAGAAGTTTCTCTCTTGCTAACTTTAAGATTCTCTCTTTGTCTTTAAATTTGCCACTTTACTTGTGACATATATTTCTGTGGGTCTCTTTGGTTTCACCTTGACTGGGACTCTTTGTGCTTCCTGAATTTGCATGACTCTCTCCCTAACCAAACTAGGGAAGTTTTATGTCATTATTTCTTCAAATAGGGTTTCTATCCTCTGCTCCCTTTCTTCTCTTTCTGGTATCACTATAAATCTGATATTGTTACTTTTCATGTTGTCCAAAAACTTTATCAAACATGCTCATTCTTCTTGAGTCTTTTTCATTTTGTTGCTTTGATGTTTTCTTTCCTACCTTGTCTTCCAACTCACTGATTTGATCCTCTGCATCATCTAGCCTGCTTTTATTTTCTTCTAGTGTATTCATATCTGATACTAAATTCATTTTCAGCTGGTTATTATTCAACTTTTCTATGTCCTTTTCCATGCTGATATAGTTTTCACTACATTCCCTGTGGTTCTCACTAAGGTTTTTGAGCATCCTTATAACCATTACTTTGAACTCTACATCTGATAAATTGCATGCCTTGATTTTCTTTAGCTCTTTTTCTAGAGATTCCTCCTTTGCTTTCATTTGAGGCTTGTTTCTGTGTCTCCCCATTTTAGTTGTCTCTTTATGTTTGTTTCTATGTATTAGATTGATCTGCTTTGATCTCTATCTCATGGAGTGGCCTTATGTGTATGGAGTCCTGTGTGACCCAGTTGCACAGACTCGTTGATCTATTGATATGGATGCTCTACGAACATCCTTTGTGTGGCCTCTTCCAGGAGAAGCCAGACTACCTGTTCCTGGGCACCCACACAGATTGACAGACACATCCATGCATATGCACTTACCCGTGTATGCACTCACTCACACATGCCCTCACACACACTCAGCTAGTTTTTCAAGCTGATTGCTCTGTAGTTTAGCTGCATGACTGGTCCAGGGCTGGAAGCAAGTGGACAGAGCTTTCAGCTACTCCTCAGTCATCTTGGAACATGTTTTTAATAATCTCGAAAAGACTTGCATAACGGACAGATATTTTGCATATATATTTCTTCTAGTTTGGGTTTATCTGATGTTTTCTTAATGGTTTTACAATGGTTATAGGTGTTGTGGAAAAAGACCATAGAGTAAAAAGGCATTTTCATCACATATCAAGCATCTCTACTATAAACATGTCATATCAGTGATAATGTTAACTAGATAAAGTAATGTTTGCCAGGTTACTCTACTGCAAAGTTTCTTTTCCCTTTCCATCCTACCCTAAACTCTTTCACACTCTTCAGAATAAACTCATTCTCTGAATCCCATGCTTAAGGATGAGATGGGAGTTACATGTAAGTAGATGGATTTTTCCGTGTAAGATATTTATCTATTGTCCTGAATTTAATTATTTATTGGATGATTTATTTACATAATCATGAATATGAACACTAATTTTACCCCATGGGTTATAATTCAATACTATTTTTTATTTTGTTGCCCAATTTGAATTCTCAGGTATTTTATTCATATAAAGAAACTCTATTGCATGATTCAAATCATGTGTAATTACAACCCTCCTAAACAAATGCTTAATGAGAATTTCCTAGTCTTAAAATGATATCAAAGGATCAATTAGTCAACAAGAATTTATTAAGTGCTTTTAAGTATCTAACACTTAGCCTGAAAGCATTATTCAAGAAATCTAATTATTAGAAAACCTTCAATATTATGTAACCAGAAATTTCTAGCTTTCTTGTGAGCATGGAATAGTAGTGGCTATCCCTGTGTGTGTACCTCACCACATGGTACTCTCCATGTTCTTCATTGTCTTCAGCCCATGCTCACTTTAAGGCCAGCTCAGGAAATGTGCCAAAGAATCTCAGGGAGGCTAGAGTTTCTATTAGATCTCAATCTTCTGTCTTCTCCAATTAAGTTACAGAAATATCTGATGAGCTCTGGGGAAATGCATTTGGTCCAAATTTCAATCAGGCCACTTTGGAATATGTTGATTTACTAAGAATTAAAGTCAGAAACGTTCACAGATTTATTATTGTTTGGGTACATATGGAGTACACCAACTATGGGCATTATAAATTATAAAATTAAAACTATTATGATACACTTTATTGTTAACTTTTTAAAAATTGTGACTAAGTGGGTATTTAAAAAGTCACAATTACAGCTAAATTATAGAACAAACATTATTCAGAAAATCTAGCTAGACAGGGTCCTATAACTAAGGATATAAAGGGAAAACTATATGAAAACTGGTAGGAGGGATAAAGAAGCAGAACAGGTTAGTCTCACAACCAAGTGTGGCACATAAAAGCTGCTGAGGAATGAGAGGTCCCAGTCTCAGACCAGACATCCCAGGCCAGCATTCCAGTAGTGGGGAGAGACTTCCCCATGAGTTAGGGCTGTAGAACCCAGCAGAGATTGTGGCCGAGTAAGATGAAGGCTTCCAGGGACCCAGGCATTCCTCTTATAAGGCCCAAGCAGCAACTTACTCTACTTAGTTACTCTGAGCTCCCTCATGGAAGCAGAAGCTTGAAAAGGACCAGGAACATGGGGAAGAACTGAATTCTTTGACATCAGGGTGAGAACAGGAGGGGCAGTTGTTTCCAAGACAGAAGTATGGGCAGAGGTTATTATTTCTTTGCTGAACTATCCCAACACAGAGCTGGAAGGTGGGTGCCGTATCTGAGTCTCCATCAACCTGCCTCATAGTGTGCCCCACCCTGGTGATTCCCTAGTCACCACCCCACCCAACTTGTTGGCTCACCCAAGTGTCTCCATTGGCTCATGCTTCAGACTTTCCTAAAAATCTCTTGAACAAGCAGCATCTGGCCTCTGCATACCCTTTACTCTTGCTGAGTGGCCCCAGGACTGGCACAAGTAGCAGCCACACTTAGTTGGCAGCTTGGGTTTTCCTGGGTCCCTTCAAGCCCAACATAAGTAGTAGTTGTCTGTAGATCTCTCTCTAGCTCATTCCACATGGTCCTGAGCAGGGCCCAAGTATTGCTTGACCTTGCATGTCTAGAGCCAGGAAACCCAGTGGACAGCTTCAGACCACACAATATTACAATCTAACCACCTCTGCAAAGAATACTCAGAAGGGACAGTTTCAGAGAGCACCAGAGTATTGCAGAAGTGAGTCCTATTCCATGGTGTTGACCCCTTCACAGCAGCTCCTTTGCTGTAGTTGCAGTTGGTCCTCACAGCTGATGAGCATTAGATTCAATCCTCTACCCCCATGAACAATCAAGGCTCAGCTACAAGAGGAGAATGTACACAGCCACATGGTGAGGGGTGCACTTAGAGTACCCAGTGACTGGACCCTACCAAACACAGACTACATAGGCCACTCTACCATATCTAGGAGGTGTAGCCGAACTGCCTAATAAATAGAAAAAGTATAAGGAGACGGTCAAAATGAGGAGAGAAAGAAACAGTCCCTAAACAAGATATCTCCACTAAGAGAACTAAATGAAATGGAGGCAAACAAACTATCAGATACTGAATTCGAAACAATGGTCATAAGGATACTCAAAAAATTTAGTGAGACTTCATGCTTTAGTGAGCATAAAAATGACATGTAAACCATAGAAAAATCAGCCAGAAATTAAGGATACGCTCACTGAACTGAATAATAAAGTATAGGTAGTAAACAGTAAAACAGATGAAGCAGAGAATCAANTATGGATCAGTTTTAGACTTCTTTTTAATCATCATCTTAATTTAAAAGTAACATATTACTTTTATTACAAAAGGGAGAAAGTTCATATATTATAATCTATACCTTGATGAATTTTCACAAAGAGGGCATAGCCATGAAACCAGCACCCAGATCAAGAAATTGCACACTACACCCTTGCTGGTGTGGCTCAGTAGTTTGAGCTCTGGCCTGCAGACCTAAAGGTCTCCAGTTAGATCCCCAGTTGGGGCACGTGCCTGTGCTGTGGGCTAGGTCCTGGGTGGGGTGCATGCAAGAGGAGACCAATCTTTGTTGCTCTCCCACATCATTGTTTCTCTCCCTCTCCTCCTCCTTTCTTCTCTCTCTAAAAATAAATAACATATTTTTAATAAGAAATTGAACATCACCAGCACCCAAAAAGCTCTGTTCCAGTACAATTCTAGGCAAGAATCCCTATCTCCAAAGATAATGCTACCCAGAAAGTTTTCACCGTGAATTAGTTTACTTGTTTTGTCTGTAATCATCAAATATATAATCTTGAATATTTAGCTACTTTCATCTAACATGTTTGTGAGATCAATTCTTATCATTCTTGTCATTTTTGTTTCTGTTTTGCTTAATGCAGCCTTCTGGATCACAAAATATGGTACCCTGGACAAAAGTAGCTCATTAGAAGTACAAATTCTCAGGCCTGATTCAGATCTACTGAATGAGAAACAGGGAGAGTGGGGACCAGCCATCTGGGTTTTAATAAGACCTGGTGAATTTGATTCATGCTAATGTTTGAGAACCACTGATGTAAGGCATCTCATTATGTATATCTGACTTCCTTACTTTTTCTACTTCTATTGATATGATCATGTGGTTTTTATCTTTCATTTCGTAAATGTTATGTATCTGCTTAATGAATTTGCAGATATTGTACCAACCTTGTATTAACTTGATCCTTTAAATCCAAACAGACCCTACTTGATCATGGTATGATCCTTTGAATATGTTGCTGGACCCGGTTTGCTAATATCTTGTTGAAGGTTTTAGGACCTATTTTCATCAAGGTTATTGTCATGTAATTTTCTTTCTTTGTAGTGCCTTTATCTGGTTTTGGAATTAGGATAATGCTGGCCTCATGAAAAGAGCTTGGAAGTCCTCCCTCCTCTACGATTTTTTAAAATAGTTTGAGAAGAATAGTTCTTCTTCTTTGACTGTGGGCTAGAATTCACCTTTGAAGCTGTTGGGTCCAGACTCTTGTTCATTGGGAGTTGATTAGTGGTCAATTTGATTATTTGTCATCAATATATTCATATTTTCTAATTCTTCCTGATTTAAATCTGAAACAATGTATAGTTCTAGGAATTTATCCCTTTCATTCAGATTTACCCACTTTGTTGTCTTACTGTTGTTCATAATATTTTTGGGCAACTGTTTGTATTTTTTTGGTGTCAGTTGTTACTTCTTCCCTTAATGATTTTATTTATTTGGGTCTTCTCTCTTTTTTCCTTGATGAGTCTGGTTAAAGGGTTTTCAATCTTGATCTTATGTATTGTTTTTAAGACTCTATTTCACTTATTTCTGCTTTGATCTTTATTTTTTCTTTTCTTCTACTCACTTTTGTCTTTGTTTTTTGTTTGTTTGATTATTTGAGATTTTTCTTGTTTCTAAGTTATGCCTGTAATGATTTGCAATTTCCTCTTAAGACTGCTTTTGCTGTGTCCCATAGGTTTTAGTTTGTTTTGTCCTCACTTTTATTTGTTTCAAGGTATGTTTTGATTTTTTTCTTGATCTCACTGTTAACCCATCCATTGTTTAGTAACCTGTTATTTAGCCTCTCTGTCTTTGTGTGTTTTCCAGTTTTCTTTCTTGCAAAAAAAAAACAACCTTGATTCCTAGTTCCTACGAAAGTTGATTCCTAGTTTCGTACCGTTATGGTCTGAGAAAATGTTTGATATAATTTCAATCTTCTTAAATGTATTGAGACTTGTCTTTCCTGCCAACATTTTGTCTAACCTAGAAAATGTTCCACGTCCACTTAAAAATATTGTGTATTCTACTGATATGGGGTGAAATGCTTTGAAGATACCAATTAAATTATTCTGGTCTAGTATGTCATTTAAGGCTGCTGTTGCCTGTTGGATTTTCTGCCTGAAAGATTTATCTATTGATGTAAATGAGGTGTTAAAATCCTTTACTATTACTTTATTACTGTTGGTCTCTCTATATCCATGAAGATATGCTTTATATATTTAGTTGAATATATGTTGGGTGCATAAATGTGTACAAGGGTTATATTCATTTGTTGTCTTGATCCATTTTTCAGTATGTAGTGTTCTTTTTTTCTTTATAGTCTTTACTTTAAAGTTTATTTTGTCAGATATAAGTATTATTTTTGCAAGAAATCTTTTTTCCATTCTTTTACTTTTAGTCCGTGTGTTTTTTAACTCGGAGGTACATCATTTGTACATTATATACATCTTATTTTCTTATCCAGTCAGCTACCCTGTGCCTTTTGGTTGGAGCTTTTGAGCTATTTGCCTTTAAAGTGATAATTGATAGGCATATATTTATTGCCCCTTTATCTTTCACAACTATCTTTCTCCTTCTTTTTCTTCTTCTTCTTGTCTTTCTTCCTCTTCTCCTCCTCCTCCTCTTCTCTTTCTCCTCCTTGTCTTCCTCCCTCTCCTCCTCCTTCTTCCTTCTCAAGAAGACCTTTTAACATTTCTCATAATATTGGCTTGGTAGTAATGAACTCCTTTAGTGTTTTTGTTTGTTTATGAAATTCTTTATTTCTCCTTCAGTTTAAATGATAGGCTTTCTGGGAAAAATCGTCTTGGTTTTAAGCCAGCCTTTTCTGAATCTCCATTATTACTTCCAGTCTTGATATATCTTCTTCTGTAAATCTTTTGTTATAAGACTTCTAGTTAGATGGACTTCAGTTGGTTATTCAGGTTGATTTTTCCGTATTTTAGTTGCATTTTTAGTTTGTTCCTGGGAGGAGGCGAATGTAGGTTCCACCTAGTTCACCACCATCTTGGATCTTGTAAATTTCATTATATGATAACTCACTCAGCATTTCCTTTTTCAATGTTACAATAATATCTTAATTTTGAGATTACTCAGTATGTCAGTATACATTTTTTCTATCAATATTAGAATATTCTATATTTGTTTCTAAAAATGCCACGCCCCAGATCATGACGATATTCTCTTTTCTGTTTACTTCTATCAGCTTTGCTGTTTCAATAATCACATTTAATACTAAACATATTTCATATATATAATATAATTATTCTTTAAATATTTTGATATATTAATATTCTTTATTTTTCTCATATACATGCCACACACACACCCTTGCATTATTTTCTTGACATTTGTTGCTAGTATACACACATACATTTTTTATCCCGAAATCTTGATTGTTAGTATAAATGCAAACATGAATAACATATTTTCTGTTATCTAAGATTATATTGTCTTATTTAATTTCTACAGATACTGTGCTATTGAGCTTTGTCTGCTTGCAAGTCACTTTTCTATGCTACATTATGCAGTGGTTTAAATAGCATCTGGTCCTGCAGAGTACCTCAAAGAGTAGGAGAAATAGATATATATGAAAAATAATTACATATTACTAACATAAGTGCTACCATGGGACAACACCATCTTATAGATGAAGAAAAATTTGATCAACATGCTAAAAAAGGAGTAGGAGTTTTTTTCTTTTTAGATGCACTAGGTCATTTTACAGAGAGAAAATTCTGTGTACATAGGCTAGCAGATGTAAAACAGCAATGTGTGTGTCAAAGTTTTCAAGAGGTTCAGTGTGGTTAAAGAATGAATCTGGGATGGCAGGCAGTGATTAATCCTAGATCTGAGGAAGATGTTTAGAGTATGCTTTACACAGTATCTCTAATGGAATGACCAAAACATCTGTTATTTTCCTCTTGAAAATTTTATTATAATTTCCGTTTTGTTATACTAATAGTCTTTGTTCATATGTTTATGTTTTCTTTTTTCACTTAAAGTCTATAAAAAAACAAAAGTGATAAGATAGTAGAAATAAAGTTTATCATTTTATTCCAGAAATAAAAACCCATATGAGAACTCACAATCTATGGCCTTGCTCTCTATAGAACTGGGGGAATATCTTCTAGATAGCCTTCTGCCCACCCTGAGGCAAGTGGAAACAGACCTTACTGAAGATTTTAAAGTGGTAATGATAGGGAAAGAAAACAATTTGTTCATCACCATAACCTTTTGATATTGAAATAGGAAGTAATTGGTAATGTTTATAAGGTTTAGCATTTTCTCACAAAATTCCATCAGCCGCAGAGTTTCAACTGTTAGAACTGCATAATCCATCTTTGGAAAAATCCCTTTCCAGACATTCCCTTCCTTTTCTCATTCTTGTCCCAGAATATGAGAACTACCACAAGTGAGTGGGGAGTGTAAAAATTCTCATTTCCTTTTTCTCTCAGTAGGAAAAGAGGAAGAAAATCTGGATTTGCTAAGATAAATGGAGATTTCTTCGTGAATGTATTTTCTCTTAGAATATTTTTACTGGATGTGTGGCTGGAAACTCAGTATTATTAGGTGTGTTTCAGGAGAGAATTAGACTTAACAGAAGTCTGCAGACTTGATGGAAAACTTAATTATCAATTAGAAATAACAGTGCCATTTCTATTGGGAAATATATTTAAAATTTCTGCCCATAAGCACATGGGAGGCCTTCAATATAAAATAAATTTTAATCTTACACTAATCATTATAAATATGGACAGAATGAAGAGTGTTTTTAATGTTTATTGATGAAATTCACACAAATGTCAATTTATTTTAGTGAAACAAATGTCAATTTATTTTAGGTATTTTCAACTCTAACAATCATTAATTTTTTTAGGTTTGATAAGTGATGATATAGAAAAGTATTCTAAATTTTAGAAAATATTAAGATTTGTTAATTTAATATTTACTCCTATTCTTATTATACTTGTGTTTTCATGTTTCAAGAGATGTTCTTTTCAAAGGAATGAGAGCACAATTGTGTGAGAGTTGAGAAGTTTTTTCATTAAGACAGTTAGATAGTTGTGAATATCCTGTATCAGGACATAGATATACACACCCACATCAGGAAAAAAAAGAGAAAATAGGCATTCTGTCAAGGTAAGCAAAAGTTTACAAACTATAAAGGATTAAAAGAAAGTTATGATTTCTCGTATTTCCTGCAGATGGTCTATATTGCATGAAATGCTAAAGATGTGGCCGTGTCTTACTATTATTTCTACCAAATGGCAAAATTACACCCAGAGCCTGGTACCTGGGAGGAGTTTCTACACAAATTCATGACTGGGAATGGTGAGTTTGACTCTTATTTTAATCAATAATAGCATTGCATATTAAAAAGGCAGTTTTTTGGGTGCATTATTGTTCTTTTGTGAGGAGATATAAAATTCAGATATAATTTTGTATTTATTATAAACCTAATATGTGCCCAGCATTGCACTAATGTATTAGGAAGACAATAGTAGAAGAATACATAGTCATCTCTTCCCTTTAAGGATTTTTGAGGAATATGTGACAGTCAGATTTTTCAGCCCTTTGTCTCACTGTTTCATTAGTACTTGGTGACTACTCCTAAGAACTTTCTTGTTAGGCTCTTATTGACTGTGTCATTTTATTATTTTGATTTTATTGAACTCTCTTTTCTTGAACTCTCTTCTCTTTACCATTCCTTCAGTTTTGTTTTATAAACGGAGAATTCTTGAATGAAGATTTTATCTTCAAAGTTTTCTTTTTTCTATCTGTGTATCCTCTATTTCAGAAAAACTTACTCATACCCATGGAAGTAACTCTACTTTTAATTCTCATATAAACATTTTCTTAAACAAATGTTTATTTGCCTCTTTTCAAGGCAAATGCAACCCATACTATCTTGCAAATTTTTACTCCTGCCATTGTTTGGACTATTTTCTACCCATAGAATATCTAGTCATTCTTTTTTTTCCTAAATATTTTCAAGTGTATTTCCTAAGAACAAGGACACTCTCTTACATAAATACAGTACTACAATAAAACCCAGGTATTTATATTGATACACCACCATGATCTATGGACTTTGCTCTTACTTTGTCAATTGTCTCAATAATGGGGTTTTTTAAATAGTAATATGTGCATAATTCTGGTCCATGACCCAATTCACAATCACTCATCACACATTGCATTTAGTTGTCAAGTCTCTTTATTCTGTGGTCTATCTTTGTCTTTTATGACCTTTATAGTTGTAAAGGTCATAAAATAGGACACACCAGTTGTTTTACAAAATGTCAATTGGCATTTGGTTTTTCCTCATGATTATATCGAAGTTATGAACTTTTTGTGGGACACTATGGAGGTAAAGTGGAATCCTTATTGCATTATATCAAGAAATACATGGTGTCAATTTATCATTTTTCTGGTAACATTAACTTTGATCACCTAGCCTGCCAGGTCCATCCACTGTGAAGTTGCTACTCTTCTTAGAACCAGACATACTTTGCTTCTTCCAGAGCCTTTTCTTCACTTTTCTGTCCCAATGCTTTTCTCTCATTGTTTTCCTCTGCTATGAACATCTATACTACTTATTGTCTGCATTACTATCTTCCATTTTGCTCTTCTAGCTTTATTTGTCAAAAGGCATATTCATTTGCTGAGGCTGTCACAAAGAAATAGTACATACTGAATAGGTTAAACAACAAAAATTTATTTTCTCACAGTTTTGGAGCTCAAGTCCAAGATCAAGGTGTTCTCATGATTAATTTCTTCTAAGGCCCTTTTCTTTGACATGCACATGGGTATCTTCTCTCTGTGTCTTTACATGTTCTTCTCTCTGTCTATGTCTGTGTTATAATTACCTCTTGTTATAAGGAGACCAGGCTGATGGGATTAGGATTTGTTTGGGATGTGGAAACTTTCCCCTTTCTCTCTTAGTTCTTCTGGAAGGTAGAATGATTACAATGACCTAAGGCAGATTAACAAAAAAGAAATAAAATTTTAATACATGCACATGGACAATTCACATAAAAATGAACAATTCAAAGATAGGAAGGCAAAACTATATATATATATAACTCTGAACAAACAACACAAAACCAGGGAAGTAAGGCAAATGCACAAGAGGTTTTTAGTAACAAAGATTTATGGTTGTATTAAAACAATGGGAAACACGAAGAGCTTTGATCAAATGACCTTTGCTAGGTTCCTTCCTGTCTACCATTCCTAGTTCATATTAAACTGGAATTATCCGCGATGATATCTCCCTTCCTGGAGCACGTCCACTATTTTAAATACTTTTAGTTAGTTAAAGGGAAGGCCAGAGTTTCTTCATGAGCCTCTGAGCCTTGATTGTTTTTAGTTTAAAATAATCTGCACACTAGAATAACACACCTTGAGGAGACTCATTCTGAACCCCCACAGACCTACTTTAATAACCTAATTTTATTTTAGCTCTTTAAAGACACTATCTTCAAATATAGACATATGCTGAGGTACTGGGCTTGGACTTCAACACATGAATTTTGGGATATACACAATTGAGACATTCTACTTCCAGTCTCCCAAAATTTATGTCCTCACATTCAAAATGCATTCATTACATCTTCAAAGCTTCAAAAGTTTCAAACTGTTTCTGCATCAGCTCAGAATCTAAAATCTCATCTAAATATCATGTAAATCAAGTATAGGTGAGAGTTAAAGTATGACTCATTTTGAAACTAAATTCCTTTTTAGTTGTGAACTTGTGAAAAATAGATAATCTTCTTAGAAAATACAGTGATGGGACAGGCATAAATAATCATTTTCATATGAGACAAAAGAAGCAGAAATCAGAAAGAAAAAAAAAATTCCTGAAACCTGGCAAGGCAAATGTCCTTAGAATTTAGGCTTGAGAAGAGTCCTCTGGATTAGGACCTACACTAATGACCTGATTTTAACTTAATAACCTCCTTAAATGTCCCATGCCTAGACTCAGTCATATTGTAAAGAACTGATTGGATTTTGAGAAACACAATTCATCTTGTAAGAGAAGTACTTCATCCTTTTTTTAGATGTAAATTCTGTGAGAACAGGGATGGTTTTATATATTTTCATTATGCTGTTTTCTCTTTTTCTTGAATGAATAAGTAAACAGTATGTATGCATTAATAAAGATAACAGAGTAACATTTAACAATTTAACATTTCTTTATGTAAATGGTTTTAATTTTGCAAGCATTTTATCTTTGAATGTAGTAGCTTTTGGTTCTTGGTATGACCACGTGAAGGGCTGGTGGGAGAAAAGCAAAGATTTTCGTATTCTCTACCTACTCTATGAAGACATGAAAGAGGTAAGAGACAACCACAATTCCTTTACTTTTTAAGAAAATCTAAGCTTCATCTTTTTTTGTATCACACTTTCTTTTCCTCTTGATCTATAAATATGACTAATGTAGTATCCTGCTAACTCTGCCTTGAGAATTCATTGTTCACTCGATCCACTTCTTCCTACCACCACTGCTTCCTATTCCAGTTTGGGCAACTCTCTAGACTTTTCAGACTGTCTCATTTTGTGTCTATTTTCCCCT
>NW_028090759.1:0-512 GCF_014824575.4 Sturnira hondurensis | reverse complement strand
CTATGGACAGCGGTGTAAGTTCACTAACGGAATCTTAGAGGTACAGAATGTTTAGCACTGAAAGGGGCCTTAAAAGTCATTTATTTCAATTCCTACATTTTACAATTAAAAAAAATAAAACCTAGGCCCTGGCTGGCATAGCTCAGTGGATTGAGTGAGAGCCTGCGAACCAGACGATCGCGGTTCGATTCCCAGTCAGGGCACATGCCTGGGTTGCAGGTCAGTTCCTGGCAGGCTAACTACCAGCAGGGGACGCACAAAAGGCAACCATACATTGGTGTTTCTCTCCCTTGCTCCTTCCCCTCTAAAAATAAATAAGTAAATAAAATCTTTAAAAAAAATAAAAAATAAAACCTAGCGAGATTCCAAGACAAAGTTACACAGACCTTTGTTCTCCACTTATTCTACACTCCCCCAGTCTCTGGGTCTCTCCTAGAGAGAGGAGTAAGGGAAATGCCCATAATCGCAGCTTGGCTTTCATCTGAACTTCACAGAGGACGCTAAATGAGCTC
>NW_028090758.1:0-2110 GCF_014824575.4 Sturnira hondurensis | reverse complement strand
GCATCTGCCTGGGGGGAGAAGGAGTCTGGGGGTCTTCCCTGCCAGGCTCTGATTCTTTGGGGTGTGAGGACCTCCTGGAGCCTGGGTGGTTCGGCCAGCTGGATAGTATTCCGGTTCCCACCATGGACTTCCAGAGTGGGGGCCCAGGCCAGCAGCACCCACGCCCCTGGGAGCTGGGGAGGCAGGCAGACGGCCTCACCCAGACCTGCTCAGCCAGAATCTGCAGGCGGCCGCGTGCCAGGCTGATTGGCAGGTCACGTCAGTCTCTGCACCTTTGAGAGGCGCCAAGGCTGAAGCCCTGAGGCGGATGGGACCCTGTTGGGGGGGTGCCTGTCTCCACAGGGCTCCTCCTCTTCCTCTCAGCCCCCCTGGCGTGGCGGGCGCAACGCTGCCTCCCCGACTCCAGCTGGGTGTCTAACGCTGTCTCCCTTGCGGGGCTGAGCCACCTCCTCGTCTCTAATTCTGTTATTGGTTGAGCGGCCACCCCGACTCATAGGCTGATATCTTCACCCTGAGGACCTCAGGACGGGGCTGTGTGTGGAGATAGGCCTTTAAAGGGGTGATGATGGTAAAATGGGGTTCCTAGGGCGGCCCTGATCCCACAGGACGTGGGTCCTTGGAAGAAGAGGAGACGGGGACACAGACACCCCCAGAGGGACGCCCGTGTGAGGACCCAGGGGGAAGACGGCCGTCCACACGCCCAGGAGAGAGGCCTCAGGGGGAGCCAGCCCCGCCCACCTCTGAGTCTCAGCCTCCAGCCTCCAGGACGGAGGGACCCCTGGGCCCAGGCCCTTTGGGGAGGCAGCGTTAGGAAACGCCATCACACCGCATTTCACGGGGACCCTCAGCAGCGATTCTCTCCTGTGTCCCTTTCACGACAGATGTCCCGCCTTTTGTGATGAGGTGACTGCTTCTCACTCCTCTGTGAGCGAATCCTTGACTTCCTGGAGGGCCTGCGGGTGCAGGGGGTTTAGATACGGAATGTCCTGGCAAGGCCCTTGTGACCCCAGGACCTGGCACGGCTTGGCCAGCCTTCTGGGGAGCGGCCCGCCTACCCAGAGGGGGTTGCTGGGGGCAAGAAGGAAGCGCAAGCCCCGGGGGGTTGGGGCGGGGTGGGGGGGGACAGCCCTAGGTGTGAATGCAGGCCTGCTGCAGAGAACTTCACCGTAGAGTCCGGGCCAGAGGGGATTTAGTCCCAGGGGTACTCCAAGCGGGGTGGGGGGATTTAGTGAGGCCACAGGAGCGAGGAGGACGCACCCACCCTGCCGGGCGCCGTGTCCCCGGCTGGCCTCCCGCTCACGTTCTCCGTTCTCCGACACCTGGGACCGCGCACCTGGGCAGATAGACGGCTGGTATTCTCCATGCTGTGAGTCACGCCGTGCCGGCGAGAAGCTGCTCCGGATGCGTGCTGGGCATTTATTTTGTTTACTTTTTTTCTTGGAATTAGGGGGTCAGACTCAAAAGGGAACCTGAAGATTTGCGTGCAAATAGTCGCGATGGGTTTCTGGGGGGAGCCCTGGTGTGTTCTGGGGACACACTCAAGGCCGCGCCAGGCACGGTGATTTCCGCTCACGGGGCAGACGCCTGAGCCTGAAGGTTGCGTTTCGGCGCAGCCGGCCTTTTCTGGGAAATAACTAAAATCCTCTTTAAGGACGAGGACCAGGGGCTGTGGAAATCTCGTTTGTAATCCGTTCAATAAAAAAAAAAAAAAGTTGAACTCTGGTGCGGGGCGCAGAAAGAAAACCACAAGACAGTTGTCACACAGGACGGGTTTCACCGGAGGAACAGCCAACTGGGAGAGCACGGGGACCGGGACCACTCGTCAGCGGGGCGTGAATTCTGCCATCAGCCGCGGGCACTGGCGCCCCGGCCTCCGACTAGAAATGGAGTTTGTGTTTTCTTTCTCTCCTTTCTCAGGGTTGGCCCGGGGTGGGGGTGGGGGGCTGCCGGTCCCCTTTAGACCCAGAGTCACTGGTTCAGGGCTTCCCGGGAGCTGGGAGGGTGCTTCTGCTGGGTCTGTTTGTCACTGAGCAGCTTTCAGACAAACTTCAGACAAATAATAATAATAATAATAATAATAATTGGAAGAACAGCTGTGGGCTGTGCTTTG
>NW_028090757.1:0-1048 GCF_014824575.4 Sturnira hondurensis | reverse complement strand
CCTTGGTGTGTTCCTTCTTGGGTCCAACTTCTTTGGAACTCTCTGAGCTTCACAGACTTCCTGGAAGTCTATTTCCTTTGCCAGATTGGGGAATTTCTCCTTTATTATTTGTTCAAATAAGTTTTCCACTTGTTGCTTTCCTTCTTTCCATTCTGGTACCCCTATAATTCAGATGTTGTAATGTTTAAAGATGTCCTGGAGGTTCCTAAGCCTCTCCCCAATTTTTTGAATTCTTGTTTCTTCATTCTTTTCTGTTTGGTTGTTTATTTCTTCCTCTGGTCCACTTCATTGATTAGAGTCCCAGTTTTTTTTTCCATGACTATTGGTTCCCTGTGCATTTTCCTTCATTTCACTTAGTGTAGCCTTCACTTTTTCATCTAATTTGTGACTAAAATCAACCAGTTCTGTGAGCATCCTGATCACCAGTATTTTGAACTGTGCATCTGATAGGTTGGCTATCTCTTGGTCACTTGGGTATTGGGTATCAGAAGTATTGGCTTTGGGGCTTTGAGCTGTTCTTCTTCTTGAGCCACAATGTTTTGGTCTGGTCACACCTATTACGTAGTGAGGGGCGAATCCTTAGGTGTTCACCAGGGCGGGTCAACCCAGTCCCTGAGTTGTGACTGGGGGCAAGGTCAGAGAGGGAGCAGTGGCATTTGTTCTGCTCTCTCTTGGATTTCAGTCCCCTCTACCACTTCCGACAAACAAACTGGGCCCTTCTGGTGCTGGTTCCCAGGTGTGTGGGTTTGTGTACATTCTAGGATCCTGTGGGTCTCTCCAACAAACTCTCCTGTGAGGCTGAGAGCCTCTCCTAGCACCTCAACCCCCAAAAGTTTTCCCAATCAGTTATTTTAGGCTTTATTTCACATCACTGGGGCTCTGAGTTGCAGTCTGTCTCACTACCTGTTTTTTTGCCTGGTTTATCTGCACGTGAATGTGTGTCCGAGGTCAGCCAGCCACCTTGCGTGCCTTACGGGGTTTGCTCGTTTTCTTCCGGCGCCCGGGTCTACTAACCACCGCCTTTTCCTGCTGGAAACACTCTCTGCCC
>NW_028090756.1:0-948 GCF_014824575.4 Sturnira hondurensis | reverse complement strand
TATTATTACTGGCTTTTGTCAGTAGTACAGAAATTGGGGCGGGGGGGGGGGAGCGGGAAGAAAAGGGACTCATCACAAACGCTATTTACCAAACCGCATTAGTCAAAATACTGCATTTTAAAACCCCTTAAGTTGTTATACATCATCATATAAGTCATCGCCAAGTAGTAATACAAATTCTTGAGAGTTATGTTGACATGGAATTTGTCAGCCGGAGCGCTGGGAAATTTACCTCTGCTCATATATCTGTAGTCACATCCTCCAAAGAAATTAACATATCATAACGCTAATATTTCAAGGTAATGTTTTTTCATGAGGAGGCCATATTTTATCAGTTAATACCATCTGGGTAAAAACTATTCAATTACAATATCAAGCTGTATGTGATTAATATTGATTTCGGCACGGGAACGGGGCCTTCGCAAGGCAGGAGAGCCTCACAGTCAAGTTTACAGTGAACCTGGGGAAGGAAATGAATCCACTTCTGCTGAATAACCGAAAGGCCAGTGAACTTGGGGCTCCTGAAAAACACAAAAGAAATTAATAGGCCGGCTGAGAGCCAGCCATCTTGACTGAGAGTCCCAAAGCTTCGGGATTCTCGAGAGCCTTCGGGCAGGGTTAGAGGAGGGGGTTCTGAGGGAGACCCCTGGGTGGGGAAGGAGAGGGGTGGTCAGTGATGAGTGCCTAGTAGGCTACAAGCATTCATCATCACAAAAAAATGTTTTTAAAAATTACAGAAAAGGAATACCCAGTATTTTTTTTCTTGCTGCTCCTTCCTTTCATTTTTATTATTGCTATTTGCTCAATAACTTTCTGGTTCTCCCCATTCTTCACCATCTCTAGCCACTTTTTAAGTTGTACCACCTGCCTTGCGCCCTCTACCTACTTTAGACCACGGAGCTTTCCCTCCGAACTCTAGACATTACTCCTGAAATGTCACCTCTTGAC
>NW_028090755.1:0-2486 GCF_014824575.4 Sturnira hondurensis | reverse complement strand
TGCATAACTTTTTAAATACTTCCACAGTCTGAGGTCCAAATTCTTTAGAGACCCCCTCACCAGGAGGGGCAGACCCAGGACCCATTCCGCAAAGTCAAGCAAAGACTGCTGGTATGGATGTTCCCAGGGCTGTAACTGAGGCTTCCAATGATGAGGGACAGTCCAAACCCAAAGGCCTGTGAGCACTCGTGTGTACACACACACACACACACACACACACACGGCATAGTGTATTAGTTAAGCATCCAAGGTAAGGCCACCTGGATGTCCTACACTTGCCACTCCATGTTTGAGCCAGAACTTTGGGTCACATTCAAAAGGCCCCCTTTTCACCAAACCACTGGCCCTGGTCCATTCTTCAAGCTCTTCCAGTCTCCTAACTGGAGAGACCTTTCTGCTCCTCTATCAATTCCTTGGACTTAGATTCCCATCTTTCTTTTCCCTCGTGATGAACCATAATGTAGAATTATCAATGTTCCTCAACTTATGATGGGTTGATGTCCTGATAATCCCATCATTAGTTGAAAATACAGTAAATCAAAAATATCATAAGTCGAAAACGCATTTAATATGCCTAATCTGCAGAACCCATAGCTTAGCCGAGGCAACCTTAAATGTGCTCAGAACATGTACACGATCCCACAGTTGGGCAGAATCATCTCGCACAATGACAGCAATGTGGGGCATCAGGGTTTTACCCTCCTGATCACGTGGCTGACAGGGACCTGTGGCCACGGCCACTGCCCAGCATCACAAGGGAGTAGGCATGTTGCTGGCAAAAAGTCAAAAATTGTAAGTCAAGCCGTCTAAGTCGGGGACCATCTGTGTATGAAAAAAAAAAAATATATATATAAACTCACACAATTATTAATAATATTACATATAATTATATACACTTGCAGTTATGTATTACATTGTACATAATATACAAATATGTGATTTATAAATTATAACTATATATAATTATACTATTATTGAATGTAAAAATGGATATGCAATTGTATATACATTATATAAAACATATTATATATAACATCATATTTATATAATTCTAAATTGTGGTTTGTTACTAGGAAAAGAGAGATGAGAACTAAGTCCAAAGAGTAAAATATAATGTATATTACATGTAAATATGTACTTAATCTTAATACAATATACATAAAACAAAGATAACCTTTATCTGCTTCTTACAAATTTTATGGAAATTATCCATGAATCCATCTGGACATGGTTTTTTTGGGGGTGGAAAGGATTTAATTATTATTTCAATATCATTAATGATTATTGTCCTATTCAATTTATTATTTGTTGTGTCAATTTTGGTATTTTAGATAATTTTTCAAAGATTTATTTATGTAGTTTCAATTTAAAAAAAATAAATTTTTAAATTTATTTTTTAAATGGGCCCTGGCTGGTGTAGCTCAGTGGATTGAGGGCAGGCTGTGAACCAAAGGGTCGCTGGTTCAATTCCCAGTCAGGGCACATGCTTGGGTTGTGGACCAGGTCCCCAGTGAAGGCCATGTGAGAGGCAACCACACATTGATGTTTCTCTCCTGTTCTTTCTCCCTCCCTTCCCCTCTCTCTAAAAATAAATAGATAAAGTCTTTAAAAAATAAATGTATTGGGATGACAATGGTTAATAGGATCATATACAGATTTATTTATTTAGTCTGTGGTCTCATTCTCTTTCTTTGCTGTGTTGATTAGAATTTAGGCAATAGGACTCATACATATACTGATTTTCTGCCATCAATTAAGCTTATTGCTTCTGTATTCTCTCCTAAGAAAGATCAGCATCATGGTTCACTCCCAGTCATATCTGGTCCTTCCCCCCTTCCTCCCTTGGCATCCTGAGTTGAGTTCCACAATGTTATGAATGAACCTGTTGGGGTATTCCTGCTTATTGAAACAAACAAACAAGAAAAGCACACTAAGTTACTGGCTGCTTCTTACTCTTCAGTGGTTTTGGCTTTCTCCAGAACTATTTTTCTCTTCTGGTCTAACACTTTTTCCAAAAAGGTTTCAAGAAAGTGTTTGGCAGACTTTGGAAGGTCTGAGATGCTTGAGTGCGGAGAGCAGGGCCAACAAAACGGCATTGGTCAAATCAAGGCATTATGAAGTGTATAAAAAAAGTGGAGTCACTCATGCCAACCAAGATGGCTGCCAGTCATCCGGGACACTGCTTCAAGAGGGAAACTACCTAAGTCAGAGCAGACACAGCTGGCAAGGAGACACACCTAAGATATCTGCACACGTGATCAGAACAGCCACATCTGCAGAGCGGGACCACCCACTGATGGGCTCCTGGGGAAATTCCGCACTTGCCATCAGGAGTGCCAAGCAGAACAGCCATGTTCTCCACACACCGGCTCCTGGGCAAATTCCACATCGTCATCAGAGGCGTGAAGACACTTATCAAAAGACCCAGAAGAGGGGAGAACACCGCTTCCGAGGTACAACTGAGGCAGGTTCCAGAGCACCGCTGA
>NW_028090754.1:0-1261 GCF_014824575.4 Sturnira hondurensis | reverse complement strand
AGTCTTTTAAATCAATAACAATAAGAGCCCATTCCTTAGGTATGCACAGTGGATTTAGAACTCCTGGCTGAAGGGCTCTCATGGCTTGTAAGATTTTATTAATTTTACTAAGGTAAAATTGGAGAGGCCCACAGGGTCCTGGAGATTACACGGGGCCACACACCTGGGAACCAGCACCAGAAGAGCCCAATTTGCTTGTGGAAAGCCGCAGAGGTGACAGAAATCTGAGAGAGAGCAGGGCAGACCAAAGAGCCATTTTTTGTCCTCTCTGACCCTGCACCCACATATAGTGTCACAATGCAACGATTGGGTTGCCCGGCCCTGGTGAACACCTAAGCCTCCACCCCTCATGCATAACAGGTGTTAAAAGACCAAAATATTATGACTCAAGAACAACTCAAACCCCCAGAGCCTGTAATCCTAAGCAACCAAGAAACAGCCAACCTTTCAGATAGACATTTCAAAATATTGGTGATCAGGATGCTCACAGAACTGGTTGACTTTAGTCACAAATTAGAGGAACAAATGAAGGCTAAACTCATTGAAATGAAGGGAAATGCACAATAGTGATGGAAAGGAAACTGGGACTCAAATCAAGGGAGTGGACCAGAAGGAAGAGAAAAATGACCAAACAGAAAAGACTGAAGAAATAATTCAAAAGAATGAGGAGAGGCTCAGGAACCTCCAGGACATCTTAAAACATCCCAACATCCGAATTATAGGGGTACCAGAAGGGGAAGAGGAACAGCAACGAGTGGAAAATCTATTTGAACACATAATAAAGGAGAACGTCCCCAATCGGGAAAAGAAAATAGACTTTCAGGATTTCCACGAATCCCGGAGAGTCCCAAAGAAGTTGGACCCAAGGAGGAACACACCAAGGCACATCATAATTATATTAGCCAAGGTTAAAATGAAGGAGAGAATTCTAGAAGCAGCAAGAGATAAGGGGACAGTCACCTACAAAGGAATTCCCATCAGACTGTGAGCGCATTTCTCAAAAGAGACCTTACAGGCAAGAAGTATTCATAGTCATGAAGTCCAAAGACCCACAGCCAAGATTGCTCTATCCAGCAAAGTTTTCAATTTGAATGAAAGGGAAAATAAAGTGCTTCTCAGATAAGGTCAAATTCAAGGAGTTCATCATCACCAAGCCCTTATTATATGAAATGTAAAAGCGTGTTATCTAAGAAAAAGAAGATAAAAAATATGAACAGTGAAAGGACAGCAAACTAAATTATTAACAACTACACATAAAACA
>NW_028090753.1:0-1348 GCF_014824575.4 Sturnira hondurensis | reverse complement strand
TGAGTGAACCTACTCACCTCACGCCCATCGGATCCTTGCCCCTGTTCTCTTAGGTCAAACTGTGCGAAATTGCCACCGGGCAAGGATCCTTAGCCGGCAGCAATCTCGGTTTCCCGGATGTCACCCTAACATACGTGTGAGATTTGGGGAGCCCCCTAGAGAGTGACTCCAGAAGGATTATGAAAGCTGTAGGGACATGGACATCAGAAAGTGTGTCCCCATTTCTAAAAAGCTGGTGGACCTAAGACTTCTAAGGAGCCCAGCGGTCACCCCCCTTTTCTCTGTCTTTCTCTGCCCCCTGCAGTGATAGAGGGCCGTGGGGCCCCCGACGGCAGCCAGCGGTTCTCCTCGCTGTCCCCCTACCTGCCCGTGAGCTACCGCGTCCTCGGGGCAGAGACTGCCTTCTTCCTGCAGGAAGCCCACCAGGACTTCTCACGCAACTGCAGCCTGCGGTCCAGGGCAGAGCCCTTCTTCGCCTACAGAGCCCGGAGGCCCCCACTGCTGAACGCCAGCTATGGGCCTTTCTCGGTGGAGAAGGCTGTGCCTCTGGACCTGACCTCGACTTCGAACTTTCTGGGCCCGACCGATAAGTTTGGTTTTGACCGGACGCTGAAGGCCCACGTCCTTCAGGACAGGATCTACCCGTCCCGGCCGACCGTGCAGATCCTGTTCCAGGTCGTGGGTCGAGACTGGACGGAGCGCAGCCCCGAGGAGGAACAGCTGCCTTGCCTGCTGGTGTTCGCCTTCCGGGAGACGCGGGCCGTGCGGGGCGGCTGCCGGCCGCACGGCCAGCTGGGGCTGTGCGTGGCAGAGCTGCGGCTGCCGGCCAGCTGGTTCAGCGCCCCCACGGTGGTGGCCGGCCGGAGGAAGCCGGGGCCCGCGGCCGAGGGCAGCACCGCGGAGCTGTACTACGCGGTGCACGTGGGCGATGAGCGCGGGGACTGCGCCGGCGGGGACATCAGGAAGGGCAATGCCATCCGCCCAGGGAAGGACGGCCTGGAGGACGGCACGTCCCACCTGCAGAGGGTGGGCGCCGTGGGCCTCTACCAGGCCCCGGACAGCAGTGAGCAGCTCAGCGAGCTGCGTCTAGACGGCAACGTGGCCATCTGGCTGCCCTCCCGTCCCGTCAAACAAGGGGACGTGGTCACGGCCTACGTCACTGTCGCCAGCAACGTCACCGTGGACCTCTTCATCTTGAGGTAGGTGACCTGAGTGGCCCAGGGGAGGCATGGCTACCTCATGAGGGAAGGGACTGGATGTTTGGGGGTGTCTATTGCGGAAGAGTCGGGGTTCCCAGCCTTCAGGGGCCCGCCTCCGTCACGTGGAAGCGAAATCACTCACCTGCTCA
>NW_028090752.1:0-589 GCF_014824575.4 Sturnira hondurensis | reverse complement strand
GTTGCTCTCAGTTTCTGTGGACTCCTTTCACTCGCAATTTGCATATAACATGCCCTCCACCCAAAGTCAAGTCATATCCCGTCACCATGTATTTGGCCCCCTTTCCTCTTTACTATCTCCCACCCCCTTCTCTCTGGTAACCACCATACTATTGTGTGTCTATGAGTTTCAGTTTTATATCCCCTGTATGCATGAAATCATATAATTTCTTAGCTTTCTTCTGACTGACTTCACTTGGCACGGTGCTGTCATGGCTCATCCTTGTTGTCACAAATGGAGGTGTTTCGTCTTTTCTTCTGGCTGAGCAGTGTTCCATTGTACATACTTATCACATCTTCTTTATCCAGTACTTTATCCAAGGACACTTCAGTTGTCTCCCATCTTGGCCACTGTGACTAATGCTGAAGTGAACCTATGTTGCATATGTCTTTGCAAATAAATGTCTACAAGTTTTGGGGGGTAGATACCCCAGCAGAGGGGTTGGTGGGTCATATGGTAACTCTATTCCTAATTTTTTGAGGAACCACCGAACTGTTAATAAAAGATTTGTTGATGTCAAATGCCCTTTTTCTTTTTTTACAATTCAAAT
>NW_028090751.1:0-917 GCF_014824575.4 Sturnira hondurensis | reverse complement strand
ATGTGGGGGCGGGGTCAAAGAGGGACAATGGCTTCCCTCCAGCGCCCGCCTCTGTGACCCCCACCAGCACCGCAGCCACCACCATCACCAGGGCCACACACCCCGCTCCACTGCACACGAGTGTGCCACCGCTGTCAGCCCTCCACCACTGGGTTCGCCCCCTGGGGCCTGCGTAGTCCGTCTCACTGGGCGCGAATGTGCGACCTTGGTCAGTCTGCCCCGCACCCCGACTAGGTCCGGGCTGCCTGCGCTCCTAGGTCTGTCCTTCCCGACCCTGCTCCGCTGCTGGCTCTGCCTCTCTTACCATCCCCATTGAATGGTTCATAGCTGTCGGACTTCCGTATAATTCGGTTTTCTGGTCTCTGGGTGTGTCTTAGTTCTCCAAAACTTTTGTTGTATCCAAACTTGCTTGTGGGAGAAGGCACAGTGTTTCCACCTATGCCTCCATCTTGGCGGAAGTCTGGAAGTATTCTTTCTTTTATAGATTTTTAAAAGATTTTATTTATTTATTTTTAGAGAGGGGAAGGGAGGGAGAAATAGAGGAAGAGAAACATCAGTGTGTGGTTGCCTCTTGCATGCCCCCTACTGGGAACCTGGCTGGCAACCCAGGCATGTGCCCTAGTCTGGGAATCAAACCAGCGACTCTTTGATTTACAGGCTGGCACTCAGTCCACTGATCCACACCAACCAGGGTGGAAGTATTCTTTCTTTTATATTCCTTTTTAATGAATTTATTGGGGTAACATTGGTTAATAATAATATAGGTTTAAGTATACAATTATGTAATACATCATCTGTATATTGTGTGTTTACTGACCCATCTTTTATATTATATAGAAAGTATTTGTGTAAGGTTATTGTTATGTAGTTCTTAAATAATTAGTGGAATTCACCAATTAAATCATGTGTCACTAGAA
>NW_028090750.1:0-646 GCF_014824575.4 Sturnira hondurensis | reverse complement strand
TTTGTATGTTCTAGGACACTGTAGATCTCTCCAAGGAACGCTCCTGTGAGAACGGGAGTCTCTCCCTGCACCTCAATCCCCACAGGTGTTTTCAGGCTTTATTTTCTGGTACTGGGACCTGGGTTGCCCATCTGTCTCACACCCCAGTTTTTCCTCTTTTATCTACGTGTGAATGTGGTACGACTCAGTCAGCAACCAAGTGCGCGGTGCCTCACTTCACAATCGCCATATCACTTCCACTGCCCGTTGCCACCCTCGCCCAGGGTCTGCCTGCCGCCGCCTACAAGCCAGAGTGCTTTTTGCATCAGGTGTCACTGCTTTTTGTTTCAACCCATCTCTGCTGGCCTGCCAGCATCTGCACCGCTTACCGGTCTGGATGTATTTGTGTATTTCATCTCCTTGGTGTCTGACTTCCATACACTTCAATTTTCTCTCAGTTCTGCTTGTTACATTGTTTCTAAATTGTTGTTGTTTTTCTTACTTTGGTTGTGTGAGGAGGCACAGTGTGCCTACCTACGCTTTCATCTTGGTCAGAAGTCTGCCTCCTTCTTTATAATAATATCTTCTACTTCAGTGACTGAGCAGCTGGTGGTTGGGGAGGCTGGAGTGGGACAGGATATTATCTTCAATTTGGTCTACCTTGCTT
>NW_028090749.1:0-523 GCF_014824575.4 Sturnira hondurensis | reverse complement strand
CCCACAACCTCTCCAGCACTTGTTGTTTGTTTCTTTGTTTATGGTAGCCATCTGACTGGTGTTAGGTGGTATCTCATTGTGGTTTTAATTTGCATCTCTCTGATACCTAGTGATATCGACCATCTTTTCCTGTGTCTCTGGATCCTCTGTATTTCCTCCTCGGTGAAGTGTCTGTTCAAGTCCTTTGCCCATTTTTTAATTGGGTTGCTAGTCTTCTTTGAGTAGAGTCCTGTGAGTTCTTTGTATATTTTGGAGATTAAAGCTTTGTCTGAGCTGTCATTGGCAAATATGTTTACCCAAGCTGTTGCTTCTCTTTTTATTTGATACTGTTTTCCTTGGCCATGCAGAAGCTTTTAAGTTTTATGAGATCCCATTCATTTATTCTTTCCATTATGTTCCTTGTTCTAGGGGACGTATCAGTAAAAATATTGCTGCATGGAATATCTGAGATTTTTCTGCCAATGCTCTCCCCTAGGACTTTAATGGTTTCTCGGCTTATATTTAAGTCTTTTATCCACCTTGA
>NW_028090748.1:0-552 GCF_014824575.4 Sturnira hondurensis | reverse complement strand
ATGTGCTTCTACAATGTATCCAAACCAGTAGAGAGAGAGAGAGAGGGAGAGAGGGAGAGAATGAGAGAGAATGAGAGAGAATGAGAGAATGGGAGGGAGGGAGGGAGGGAGGGAGGGAGGGAGGGAGGGCGGGCAAAGCTTTAAGTAGTATTTTTAAGATTGCATTGTCCCTCCTGCACAGCTGCCAGGGCTGGTGGAGACTGTGTACCCTGTCACCCCCAGTCCCTGCAAAGCCTGTGGGGAACTCTACAGATGAATTTCCACCGCTGCACTGCCATCCTAACCGCTGGGGGGGGANGGGGGGATGGGAGGGAGGAGTGTTGCTTCTGGGCAACTCGCCTGAGGGCTGTGTGGGAACCAGACACTCAGAGCTGCACAGGCACGTGGTGACCCCTGGTTCAACTCTCCTGTCCCACAGTGTCCCAGGGTCACAGTAAAAGCTCAGTGAATGAATGCATTCTGTGTTTAAGGAAAGAGTTTAGCTGATTTCTCTTTTTTCAATTTATAACGTCTTTCTTAAATATTTCCTAACAGCCAAGGAGGGCTTTCAAA
>NW_028090747.1:0-1440 GCF_014824575.4 Sturnira hondurensis | reverse complement strand
TAGGACTCTGCGGAGTCTTCATTATATTAAAGTGCATCAAAAATCTCATGTCTTGCTGTATGTGGATATATTATACAGGAATCACTGCATGTATGACCATGACACGTTTTTTCCAGGGCATCTCTCAGTGTACTAGTGGTCTACAAAATACACGTTGAGAAATTCTGCTCTCTCCACCAAAAGAAGATGCAAGGAATGTATGATATTTCAAGGGTTTCATGACACTCCACTCTCAGTAAGTCTCCCCCCAGAATAACAAGACAGTCAACGGAATGACACCTGCTGGCAATGGACCATCTAAGCAAGGTAATGGAGGGGGGCCTCAAATAAGAAAAATGCATATGCATGAACAACAAGATGTTTAGTCATTTTGCTTAATCACAATTAGCTTACTCACAAATGAAAAAATGAAAACAGTTGTAGACAAAGTAAATGTCTATATTGGTTGAAATAGAAATAGAAAATTAAGATAAATACATTCGGAGTCAGAAATAGGAACTAGAAATGGAATATCTCATCGAAAATTGTTATTTTTTTCTTTTCTAATTAAAAGATAGGGCTTTTTTAAAGTGGTGAATTAAATATTTAATATTTCTTGAATTACACTTGATCTCTCAGTCATAGTGGCTAGTTGTGTTTGCCACATTTTTTTAGCTTTCCCTCCTACTATTTTATTAACATCTCTTTTTCTTTTTTTATCAAAATGCTTTATCTATTTTTTTAATTTTAATTTTTATTTAATTCTTGTTCAAGTAGTTTTCTGTCTTATATTCCCAGCCCTGCCCTACCCCTCAGTGCTCCCCGCCTCCCTCCCATTTCCGCCCCCAACTTAGTTATTGTCCATGTGTCCTTTATAATTGTTCATGTGAGTCCTTCCCCTTTTCCCATATGATTCTCTCCCCTCTTCCCTCTGGACTCTGTCAGCCTGCTCTATATTTGAGTGTCATTGGTCATATTTTTCTTCCTTGTTTGTTTTGCTGTTTAGATTCCTGTTAACGGTGATATTATATGGTATTTGTCTTTCACCACCTGGCTTATTTTACTCAGCATAATGCTTTCCAGTTCCATCCATGATGTTCCAAAGGGTAGGAGTTCCTTCTTCCTTTCTGCAGCATAGAATTCCATTGTGTATATGTACCATAGCTTTTTGATCCAGTCATTTACCAGTGGGCATCTAGGTTGCTTCCAACTCTTGGCTATTGTAAATTGTGCGCTATGAATCGGGGTGCATAGGTTCTTTTGGATTGGTGTTTCAGGGTTCTTAGGATATACTCCTAATAGCGGAATTGCTGGGTCAAAAGGCACATCCACTTTTAGTTTTCTTAGAAAATTCCATACTGCTTTCCATAGTGGTTGTACCAATCTGCAATCCCACCAACAGTGAATTCGAGTCCCCTTTTCCCCACAACCTCTCCAACACTTGTTGTTTGTTTCTTTGTT
>NW_028090746.1:0-1430 GCF_014824575.4 Sturnira hondurensis | reverse complement strand
CCCTTGCTGGGAACTGGCCCCTGCCAGGAACTGGCCTGCAACCCAGGCATGTCCCCTGACTGGGAATCGAACCTGCCACCCTTTGGTTCGCAGGCCCGAGCTCAATCCACTGAGCTACACCAGCCAGGGCTGAATTTCTTTATACATAGGGATTTAAATCTTCTTGATGCAGTCTCTTTGGTTGTTGAACATTGACATTTGTACACAGAACTGAAATATGCTTCTGAAGAAACCCTGATTGTTTCAGTTATAACGACACTTCAACAGGAGGCTTTCAGTTTATTGAAGACAGAAATTACAGCTTTTTTATTAAGCTAAAATATTAATTTTAAATGACATCTTAAAAACAATTTGAAATGGTACTAGTAAAAAACTGATAGACATTGAACATCCTAAGACTAAGGAAACAATTTCATTTTATTTACTCATTTGACAGTGGTTACTACTGACAGTCTTACGAAAGGCCAGTATTTAGAATTAATATTAGATGTAAAACTTGAGCATGTTTTAACTACATGTGGATCTTTTATATCTTTAATGTCAAAATGGCAGTCCATAGCCTGAAACATATTTGCTATGGTCACATTGCCTTTCAGTTCTCTCCTATTTATGAGCTTTCTAAAAAAATTGTTTCCCATCAGAAACGCCAATTCAGATTAGTATTTCATTAAGTTCAGAATCACTTGGGACTTCCTCCAAGATGGAGGCATAGGTGGAAACACTGTGCCTTCTCCCACAACCAAGTTTGAATACAACAAAGGTTTGGAGAACAAAGACACAGCCAAAAAACAGAAAATGGAATTATACGGAAGTCCGACAACAACTAATCGTTCCACGGGTTCGGTGAGAGGGGTGGAGCCAGCAGCGGAGCAGGGTCGGGCAGGAAAGATCCCTAGACCTAGGCGCGCAAGTGGCCCAGACCCAGGGTGTGGGGCAGACTGACTGCGGTTGTACATTCGCGCATAGTGAGACGGACCACGCAGGCCCCAGGGGGCGAGGGCTGACGGCGGTGACACACTTGTGTGCAGTGGGACGAAATGCGTGGGCCCGGTGACAGTGGCAGCTGCCGCACCTGTGGGGGCCACGGCAGGAGACGGCAGACGGGACACCATTGCTCCTCTTTGACCCCGCCCCCACATACAACGTCACAACCCAGTGACTGAGTTGCCCTGCTCTGGTGAACACCCAGGGCTCCGATCCTGCTATGGAACAGGCACGAACAGCCCAAAAGATGGTGCAAGAAGAACTCAAAGTCCAGGAGCCGATAACTCTCAGCAACTGAGAAATTGCCAGCCTCTCAGAAGCACAATTCAAGGCACTGTTTGGTTGACTATAGTCACAAATTAGAGGAACATATGAAGGCTAAACTAATTGAAATGAAGGGAGATGTCCAGGAAACCAACAGTGATGCAAAGGAAACTGGGACTCAA
>NW_028090745.1:0-648 GCF_014824575.4 Sturnira hondurensis | reverse complement strand
GAGGCTGTGGGTGTTGCTCAGGAAGGGAGAAAAGAAAAACCAATCCCCCCCCCCAGCCTGCTACTGCCAGGAACACCAGCAAAACTGCCTTTGCCTCTTTGAAGCCAGCAGGAGTCTTTTTTTATTTAAAGTAAATTTATTTGTTTAATTCCTGCTTCCTTTTCTTGTTTTTTATTTCTTCTTTTTTCCTTTTTTATCTCTTCTTCCTTCATTCCTTTGTTCCTTCTTCATATTTTTTTTTAAAATACTCACAAGTTAGTCAAAAAACCTAGAACTGGAATATAATGAGAGTTGTACCAAAGAGGGGTCATTCCAACAGCTCAGACAGTAAGACAAGTTTCACTTTGTTACCCTAGAGGACTTGCAAGTTATTTTATATTTGTAAAAATTTTTTTTCATTTTTTGTTCATTAGCATTTTTGCATTTCTCTTCTTTCTGTGTAGTCTTCTTCACCTGGCTGGTTAAATTGCATTGTTTGACTTGTTTCCATCGTTTTCTTTTTTTATAGTGCATTTGTAATGTTTTGTGTTTTCACTTCACTTTCACCTCACTACTCCAGGTCTTATACTTCCTATTCTTGTTACCCAGATCACATAGTTCTGTCATATGATTGTTGCTCTATTATTATTGTAAATAATTGAAAGAGAA
>NW_028090744.1:0-2772 GCF_014824575.4 Sturnira hondurensis | reverse complement strand
AATATTTTTGAAATATAATAAGGCTTGTTTTGTATCCTATCATGTGCTCTATCTTTGAAAATATTCTATGTGCATTTGAAAAGAACCTGTATTTAGCTTCTTTGGGTTGAAGGGCTCTATGTATATTAATTAAGTCCATTTCATCCAGGGGCATTGTTCAATGCAACAATATCTTTGTTGATATTTTGTTTGGAAGATCTGTGGATTTTTGACAGTGTGGTGTTAAAATCCCCTACTATAATTGTGTTGCTGTCAATATCTTTGTCGAAGTCCTCAAAGATTTTCTCTATGTATTTGGGTGCTCATATGTTGGTTGTATATATATATTTAAAATGTTTACATCTCCTTGGTGGATTGTTCCTTTGAGCATTGTGAAGGGACCTTCTGGGTCTGTCTTTATGGCCTCTATTTTGATGTCTATTTTGTCTGATATGAGTATTGCTACCCGGCTTTTCTTCCAGTTTGTTTGCCTGGAAATTTCTTTGCAGCCCTTTACTTTCAGTCTGCGTAGATCTTTTGTCCTGAGGTTGGTCTCTCATAAGCATCATGTTTGTGGGTCATGCTTACTTATTCATTCAGCTATTGTATGTCTTTTGATTGGAGCATTTAATTCATTTACATTTAAGGATATTATTGATAGGTATTTATTCATTGACATTTCCTACCTGTGTTTCTCTCTATCTCTCCCCTTTTCCTCCTTTCCCTAGAGCAGTCTCTTTAGCATCGCTTGCAGAGCTGGTTTGGTGGTGGTGCATTCTTTTAGAGTTTTTTTTCTTCGTCTTGGAAGCTCTTTATTTGGCCTTCTATGTTTATTGAGAGTCATGCTGGGTAGAGTAGCCTTGGTTGCAGGCCTCTGGTTCTCATTACTTGTAATATTTCTTCTCATTGTCTTGTTGCTTTGAGTGTTTCCATTGAGCAGTCAGCAGCTAACTTTACTGAGGCTCCCTTGTATGTTACTTCCTGTTTCTCCCTTGCTGCCTTTAAGATTCTCTCTTTGTGTTGTGATTTTGCCATTTAATGATGATGTGTCTTGAAGTGGGCCTCTTTGGGTTCCTCTTGATTGGGGCTTCTTGTGTTTCCTAGATATGTGTGACTTCTTCCCTCATGAAATTAGGGATGTTTCCATCATTACGATTTCAAGTAGTTTTTATATCCCATGCTCCTCTTCTTCTCTCTCTGGTATCCCTATTATTCAGATATTATTATGTTTCATATTGTCTTGCATTTCTCTTAGTCCATCTTCATTCTTTCTGAGACTCTTTTCTTTTTCTTGCTCTTTTGGGTGTTTTTTATACTTTGTCATCCTGCTCACTGATCCATTCTTCTGCTTCATTGTTCCTGCTTTTGATTCCTTCCACTGTGTTCTGCAGTTCAGAAATTGTATTCACTTTCTCTTCGCCTTTGTTCATAGTTTCTATTTCCACTGTCATGTTGATATAGTTTGCAGTGAGTTTGTTATAGTCATGTTGATATAGTTTTCAGTGAGTTCATTGTAGTTCCCCTGTAGTTTCTGGTAGCTGATTGTGTGCTCATTGAACTTCCTCATAAGCAGTGCTTTGAACTCAATATCTTGTAGTTGACTTGCTTGTATTTCATTTAGCATTTTTTCTGATTCCTCCATATTTCCTTTCATTTGAATATTTTTCTTTCTCTTCATATTGTGTGTTATATTCTTCTTGATAGGTTCAGCTTCTTAAATTGGTCTGTTCTGGTTCCCTGAGTTTATGGTGCCAACTTCTATTGTAGAATGCCTGTGCGATTCAGTGATGTCGTCTTCTTGATCTCCTGAGCTCACTGATCTTGGGCCATCATTTATGTTGTCTCCGTGTATGCCTTTGGGTTTTGATTGTTGTTGGGTCTATCTTTGGCGGGTCCTTCCCACCAGCTGGTTAACTGAGGGTCACTTTGTCCACCTTTTGTAATTTGTTGTGCTGGTGTGGGCAGGCTGTGTTAAAGCTAGTTCTTCCATGTGTACAAGGTTTTGAGGATTCCCTTTGGCTCTTGTTTAGTTGTTTGTAGTGGCTAGATTTTCCACTATTTAGTCGTTATTCCAGATACATCCTGGATTGGGTTTTGCGTCATTTCCACTTCTTCCTTCAACGTGTTCTGCTGTTATCTATTTGTGGTTCCTTTGTGGCTGGGTTTCCTCTTCCAGTGGGTACCCTGGTGTTCACCATTTCCACCTACTCTGTTTTTGTGATCAGTTGGAGAAGGCTAAAAGGCTTAAGACAGCAAGAGAGTATTCTATGGTATTTACATTAGCAGCTGGTAGAGAATACCTAGGACATTCTTTGGCTATGTATNCACTCTACTAGCCACTTTTAAGAAGGATGGAAAGAGGCTAGGACTCTTGTTGCGGAGGGAAGGATTGTGAGTTGGATCTAGAAAGAAGTGACTGGTTGTGGGAGATCAGATTCAGTGGTAAGGTGAGAGTAAAGGATAGTAAGTAGTTGTAGTGTGTGAGAGAATAGAGTTAACCACTACAGTAATAGAGTTCAGGAAACTGTGAAGTGGGCTGAGATCTGCAAGTGGTGTTGTGAAATATTTACAATTGTATGAAACAGCGACTATTTTCCATAATATTGGAGCAACAATGGTATGACAGAATCTATGTGATCTAGATAAGAAGAGTAGGGACATAGGACTTTGAGTAGTGTGCTAAAGGAACACACATGAGATGAAGGACAGCAAATTAGCCATACACTGTGAAAGCGGTAACACGGGAAACCAGCGAAATTATACATTATAACCAGCCAAGCAAAGAAGACTATA
>NW_028090743.1:0-620 GCF_014824575.4 Sturnira hondurensis | reverse complement strand
TGGCTTACTCTCTGACTTCATGGGTCTCTGCTAAAATGCCATTAGTGCAGAAATCTTCCCTGATCATCCTGTAAAAAATGCCCCTCATTCTCAATCATTCGCCCTTTATCCTCACTTTACTTTTTTTCCTCCTTTTTTTCACTTTTTAATTTAATTGTTGTTCAAGTACAGTTTTCTGTCTTTTACTCCCAGCCCAGCCCACCCCCCCGGCCCTCCTCCCTCCCTCCCATTTCCACTCCCCTTAGTTTTTGTCCATGTGTCCTTTATACTTGTTCCTGCAAACCCTTCCCCTTTTCCCCTGAAATTCCCTCCCCTCTCCCCTCTGGTCACTGTCAGCCTGTTCTGTATTTCAGTGTCTTTGGTTATATTTTTCTTGCTTGCTTGTTTTGTTGTTTAGGTTCCTGTTAAGGGTGAGATCATAGGGTATTTGTCTTTCACCACCTGGCTTATTTCACTCAGCATAATGCTTTCCAGTTCCATTCATGTTGTTGCAAAGGGTAGGGGCTCCTTCTTTCTTTATGCTGCATAGAATTCCATTGTGTATATGTACCATAGTTTGTTGATCCATTCATTTACTGCTGGGCACCTAGGTTGCTTCCAACTCTTGACTATTGTAAATT
>NW_028090742.1:0-852 GCF_014824575.4 Sturnira hondurensis | reverse complement strand
TTTAGCAAATAGTCTCCTTTCAGCAGAATGAGCTCTCCTACTGGTGTCCAGAGAGCCAAGCTCCCCGTGGCCACTCACTCCTCACCAGCCTGGCTTCCTCCTCAGGGCAGCACTGACCAGTCCTCATACCCCTGCTACCCTCATACCCCCTCATACCCCTCATACCCCTCATACTCTCCAGTCCTCATACCCCTGCTCCTCTGCAAACTCGGGGTCTCACCTTAGTTCAGGCCAGCACCCCCTCCCCACCAGTCCTCTCACTGTCCCTGTGCTTCCTGTCCTGGCTCATCCAGTCCAACCTCCGCATTGTGGCCACCTTGACCTTCCTAAGTCAGGGATCTAACTCTGTCACTCCCCATGCCTAGGAGGCTGTTACTTCTGAGAGTCACTGAAATCACTTGTAACTCAGTCCACAGCCTGGTTTTTAAGTGATCTTGCTGTTCTCGGTGATGTAGAGAAAGGGGTCTGGACCAGGAAAGCACACGTTCTGATAGAAGATGTGCAAAATTCAGTGTATCTGCAAAAGTGTTATTGCGTTGACGTGGGCGTTTTAATATAACTGCCACACGTTTATTGTTTTCCCCGTCTGCCATAACAGAGTCATACGAACTAGGTGGTTTCAGACGGCAGCAATGATTTAACGTCCCGCCATTCCGGGACTGGAAGTTCAAAACGCAGGTGTGGGCAGGACTGCCGACCCCTGAGAGGGTTTCTAGCTTCTGGTGGTTTGCTGGCCTCGTGGGGGCTCCCTGGGCTGCCCTGCAGCACCCCCCACCCCCGTCTCTGCCTCAGAGTCACATGCGTTCCTCCGCACGCCTGCATCTTCCGCTCTCCTTCCGAGAACACCAGTTG
>NW_028090741.1:0-866 GCF_014824575.4 Sturnira hondurensis | reverse complement strand
TGTAGATTTTTTAAAAAATGTAATCTTCATTTCTGCCTGAGTTTTTTTTTTTGTTTTGTGTTTGTTGTTGTTTTTTATTGCCACATTCAATGAGTTCTTTGAGCATCCTGATCACCAGTGTTTTCTACTCTCCATCTGAGAGGCTGGTTAGCTCCATTTCATTTAGTTTTTTTTTTTTTTTCTGGGGTTNCATTTCATTTAGTTTTTTTTTTTTTTTCTGGGGTTTTGTTCTGTTTTTTTTTTTTAATTGTTTCTTTGATCCTCAGTTTGGCAGCCTCCTTGTGTTTGTTTCTGTATATTAGGTACAGGTTCTTTGACTCCCTGTCTTAATAGGATGGTCTATTGTAGAAAAATCACATATAAATTGTGTGGGGTGGAGCCTTAGGTAGTCTCCAGGGTAAGGCAACCCACTTCACCACTCTGTGGCTCTGTGTGGTGGGAGGGCTTAGAGAGGGGCAATGCTACCACCTGCCTCTAAAAGTTTATTTATGAAAATAAATAAAATAAATAATGTAATACATATTTATTTAATAAATAAGTATATAATTAAATATAAATAAAGTAACTTTTAAAAACTTTTTGTGGCAAACAATTTTTTCTTCCACATTTTTTATTATTGTTCAAGTACAGTTATCTCCATTTACCCTCCACCATTTCTCCCCCCACAGCCATCCCCACTTCCTACCCTTGATCCTACCCCCATGATGTTGTGGGGTAGAATCATGATTTTCATTTGATTTTGCAGATGTGTCCTTTATACATGTTCCTATAAACCCTTCCCCTTCTTCCCCCCATTATCCTCTCCCCTCTCCCCTCTGGTTACTGTCACTTTGTTCTTAATTTCAATGTCTGTGGTTATATTTTGT
>NW_028090740.1:0-1336 GCF_014824575.4 Sturnira hondurensis | reverse complement strand
CCCTGTGGTGAATTGGCATGAGGAGCTTGTGCAAGGTGTGATGTTCTCAAGACCATGTATTCCTCTTACACCTTTGGAGTGGCCAAGTGCCGGAATCCACTTTGCTGTCTGCCAGTAACAGAAACAGAAACTCGCCATCAAAGCCATGCCATTAGGGAATGGCTTTCATGGTTTACCATGGGCAGGTCCAGCCATTTCTTGTGCTGCAAGGAGGCTGTGAGTGGGTCCTAAAAGGAACAGAAGCTTTCCCTGCTCTGTATTTCACAGACTCCAAGGCCTGTGCCACAGCTTGACATCTGGGAAAATAATTCAATGCAGACACAGCACCACAGAGAAAACTGCCATGCATTTTCTCCTGTTGAGGGAGACACTTCTTACCATAGGAGCGGAAAAAAGCAGTAAGGAAAACATACCATGTCATATGGACTCACTGTCCCATGCCATCTTCATAGTCCTGGTTGAGGGAATTAAAATGAGGTATTGAACCATGTGTTGTGTGCACATGAGAAGATGAATGTGTGAGGACTGGTGTATAGGAATAATGAGTGTGTGCTCACACTCACCAGGAGGGGCCTAAGGACATTTCCTCTTCACAGACTCTGTCACTGTGCAGGGATTTGTGGAAGGAGGCATAGAGGAATGTGCAGATAGAACCATGCAAGTCTCTTCATGTCATCTCGCCTTCTCTTTTTCTGCACCAGGCAGTGGTCCTGGTCCTTCAGGGGTGAGAAACAGGTTTCCATAAACAAGCAAGGATCAGTGAATAATGTATTTCAGCCTTTATGTCAAAGTTCATACTGGATTGAGAGGGTGGACAGTACATTTAACCCAATTTGTGCAGTCAAAGGGACACAGAGAGACCAGAGGGAGATTACTTAATTGGTATTTTTGTTTAGGAATATGTATAAAATGAAACTTTCTTATCTACAGGCTAGAAGAAGTGAAAGTGGGTGAAAATCCTTCTTGTTGAACTGAAATAGTTGCTCTTCATCCACATTTTTCAGAGTCACCCAGATGTTAAGCAGTGAAGATGAGCTCTGTCCTCTTCTGCTCACACAAGTCATATTTAGTCAGCTTTTGTCTCCCTTGGGGTATCATTTCTCCATGGCACAGCAGGGCCCGGCCTCGGCCAGGGATGTGGCATTGACACTGGGGTCCTCCTGAGTGAAAACCAAGAACAAGGTCTCCTGTGTCCTGGGGTGGACTGTGCTGAACTCCCTTCCATAGTTCTGTTGATCAGTGGTCATTTCAGCCTGGCACTGGGGACCTCTGCAGATGACTGTTGGGTGCAGGGTGAGTGTGAAGCACAGACCCAGGAGATGTGCTGGACCTCTCT
>NW_028090739.1:0-1354 GCF_014824575.4 Sturnira hondurensis | reverse complement strand
TCTCTATGGATTTACCTACACTGGATATTTGATATAAATATAGTGATACAATTGGGTATTTGTGATTGGCTTCTTTCACTCAGCATAATGTTCTCAAGATTCATCTATGATGTAGCATGTATCAGTACTACATTCCGTTTTATTATCAAATAATATTCCATGTATGGATAGTCAATGTTTCTTCAACCATTCATCAGTGACATTTAGGTTGTTTTCAACTGAGGGACTATTATGAATAATGTTGCTATGAATATTCACGTATAAGTTATTATCAGATTTTGTGTGTACTTGTGTTTTCATTCCTCGTAGACAACTAAGAGTGAAACTGATGCTTAGCATTTTGAGGAACTAGCAAACTACCTTCCTAAGTGGCTGCACCATTTTATTCCTATCAGTAGGATATGAAAGCTCCAATTTTTCTACATACTCTCAATACTCATTATTATCTTTTAATTTTATCCATCCTAGTGGATGTGAAATGGTATTTCATTGTGGTTCTCATTTGCATTTCCCTAATGACTAATGTTGTTGAGCATTTTTTCATGTGCTTGACCTTTAAAGCACATGAAACCACATGTGCTTGTGACTGACCTTTTGTATAAGATCTTTCAAGAAATGTCTATTCAAGTCCTTTGTCCACTTTTTTGTAAACTACATAATTTCATTTTTATTTTTACTAACAACTATCATCCACACAGAAGTCAGTTTGCCTCTTCCTCTAGTCTTTTTCCAATTGTTCTCCTGCTTTACCTGTTGTTTCCTTCTGGCCCTAATGTTTTTCTTTTAATTTTATTTTTAAAATATATTTTATTGATTATACCGTTATACTTGTTCAATTTTCCCCCCTTCATTCCCCTCCATCCTGCACACTCCCTCCCCTACCATTTCCCCCCGCTTTAGTTTATGACCACGTGTCTCAAGTTCTTCAGATTCTGTATTTCCCCTACTATTCTTGCCCTCCCCCCTATCTATTTTCTACCTACCGTCTATGCTACTTAATTTCTGTATCTCCTTCTCCCAATCCCCTGTTGCTAACCCTCCATGTGATCTCCATTTCTGTGGTTCTGTTCCTGTTCTAGTTGTTTGCTTAGTTTGCTTTTGTTTTAGGTGTAGTTGTTAATTTCTGTGGGTTTGCTGTCATTTTGATATACATGTTTTTTATTTTCTTTTTCTTAGATAAGTCCCTTTAACATTTCGTAAACTAAGGGCTTGGTGATGATGAACTCCTTGAATTTGACCTTATCTGAGAAGCACTTTATCTGCCCTTCCATTCTAAATGAAAGCTTTGCTGGACAGAACAACCTTGGATGTAGGTCCTTGCCTTTCATGACTTGGAATACTTCTTTCCAGCCCT
>NW_028090738.1:0-1145 GCF_014824575.4 Sturnira hondurensis | reverse complement strand
GTTTGGAGAACAAAGACACAGCCAAAGAACAGAAAATTGAACTATACGGAATTCTGACAACAACGAACCGTTCAACTGGGACCAGTAAGAGGGGCAGAGTCAGCAGCGGAGCAGGGTTGGGCAGAAAAGGTCCCCCACCCCAGGTGCCCAGGCATCCGGGATAGCCTCAGGCAGACCCAGTGAGGGCTTGGGTCGGCGGGAGTGAGCAGTGAGACGGACCGCACAGCCCCCAGGAACAAAACCAGCAGCGCTGACCGTGGTCCCACATTTGCTAGCAGTGGGACGAATCGCACAGCCCGCGGTGGTCACAGGAGGCAGCAAAGGGTGCCTGCCATTGCTTTCCTTTGGCCCCGCCACCACATACAGTGTCACAACCCAGCGACTGGGTCGCCCGGCCCTGGTGAACACCTAGGACTCTGCTCCTCATACATAACAGGCACAGACAGTCAAAAATATGGCTCAAGAAGAAGTCAAAGCCCCAGAGCCAATAACACTAAGTGACCAGGAAATAGCGAACCTCTCAGATGCACAATTCAAGACACTGGTGATCAGGATGCTCACAGAACTGGTGGATTTTAGCCACAAATTAGAGGAATAAATGAAGGCTAAACTAATTGAAATGAAGGGAGATGTACAGGAAACCAATAGTGAGGGAAGGGAAACTGGGACTCAAATCAATGCAGTGGACCAGAAGGAAGAAAAAACTGACCAAACAGAAGAGAATGATGAAACAATAATTCAAAAAAATGAGGAGAGGATTAGGAACCTCCAGGACATCTTTAAACATTCCAACATCCGAATTATAGGGGTACCAGAAGGGGGAAAGAAACAGCCACCAGTGGAAAAGTTATTTGAAAAAATAATAAAGGAGAACTTCCCCAGTCTGGAAAAGGAAATAGACTTCTAGGAAATCCAGGAAGCTCAGAGAGTCCCAAAGAAGTTGGATCCAAGAAAGAACACACCAAGGCACATCATAATTACATTAGCCAAGATTAAAATGAAGGAGAGAATCCTAGAACCAGCAAGAGATAAGGGGACAGTCACCCACAAAGGAGTTCCCATCAAACTGTCAGGTGGTTTCTCAAAGAGACCCTACAGGCAAGAAGAAGCTGGAAGGAAGTATTCCAAGTCATGAAATCCAAAGA
>NW_028090737.1:0-1154 GCF_014824575.4 Sturnira hondurensis | reverse complement strand
TGAATGTGTGTACTTTTAGGATTTTACTTCTTTATAGATAGAGGGGAAGGGATGAAGAAAGAGAGGGAGAATAACATTAATGTGTGGTCACCTCCTCCATTGGGGACCTGGCCTGCAACACAGGCATGTGCCCTGACTAGGAATCACACGAACAACCCTGTGGTTCACAGCCCATGCTCAATCCACTGAGCTACACCAACCAGGGCTAATGTGCTTGAACTATGTCCGAAATTGTCAGTAATGGCCCAGGGCACTCAGTTTGTATAACAGCTCACCACCAGCTCCTCCAGATCACAGTGCTGTACCAACTACCTTGCATAGGGTCACTTGAATTAACCATTAGCGTTCACAACACGAATTTCTTCATCCTCTCTGTCCACATTCACCATGCAAATGAAGAACACCCCACTGCCTAAAGCCCCCCCATCCTTAGTTGCTAGTGTTCCATTTCAAAGAGGGACAGTCCAAGGGTGATAATGAAAGGAAACCCACCTGAAGTTGGCTAGGTGCTTTGTCTGCCAGAGGAGCGTCAGAACCCTCAGCACTGGACCAGCTCCACTGCACACAGTGCTCCTTCTGCAAGGTGACAGGATCCTGGGGCAGGTTCTGTTACCCCTGGTCTTATAGGCGGTCTGCAGTTCACTGGAGAACACAGAGCTATCAATCACATTGGCATTATCCCTTGTGGGAATGCGGGGGCTGCCCATCACATTAGCATAACCCCCCGGGGGCAAGGCAGGTCCTTGAAGGACAAGTGTTGCTTCCATTAAGACACATTGAGGAAGGGAATCCTGAACCCCCATTCGGGCACTTGGAGTGCCTTTCGCCCTTCACCCTTTGCAACCCTCTATGCGGTCTGGGAAGCACATGCTTCCTGCTCAGAAGATGCACCTTTCGTAAGACAAACAGGCCCCGGTCTACTGGCTGTCTGCTTTTGCATGGACCTTCGACCGCGGTGGGCTCTGTGAGATCGGACGTTGAGGGGCGCGTTGAGCCCAGAGTCCAATGTCATGGAGCCCGCCACACCGCGGGGACCTATCGCCTTCACCTGCACCTGCCCACCAGGGTGGAGTCCGCCGCTCCTGGTCTCAGGACTAGCAAGGCCTCCAACCTCCCCGCAGATCCTTTCTGTCCCCTGTCACTGCTGGCGTCCT
>NW_028090736.1:0-576 GCF_014824575.4 Sturnira hondurensis | reverse complement strand
ATGCATCCAATGTTTCTTTGCTTATTACAAAGAATAATACCCCTCTGTATGACGTTGAGCACACTTGAAGAAGTTCAAGGCCAGTTCACCTTCTACTCATCAGAATAGGTGTTACATTTAGTTAAACAAGTGAAATGATCAAAACGTCAGAAGGAAGATTGTTTTTCTCTTTGACTGAACCTTTGTGAGGCCTGGACTTTTACCATACAGGAACTCATTTAGTAGGTTTGGAGGGAGAGATTAGTGTGGGAGTGCATATGTGAAAACCTTGAGGCCCTAGATTTGAGTCTTGATCGTGATCCCACCTCTGTCTATTCCGGGCTCAGGGACTGTCTGTCTCTCACCTCAGACCAGTACAGGACGGTATCCCCAAACTACTATACGTGTGCCTTTTACTGGATGATGGCATCATTGAACCCATGAGCCAATTGCGCTATGAAGCCCTCCTCGGACTTCTGCAAAGACTCAGTCCAATACTGCCCTGGCTGTCATTGGGGGCCTGTCTGGGCATTGTCACTGTCAGTAATTCCTACCACAAATTCGGTTCCCCACATCAGGCAGTCCTTCAGTAACTAA
>NW_028090735.1:0-575 GCF_014824575.4 Sturnira hondurensis | reverse complement strand
CGAAACTACGAAACACCTAGAAGAAAACACAGGAACAACACCCTTGCCAATGGCCTCCGAGTGGGGAGAAGAGCCGTAAGGATTGCCCAACTGGAAGGGCTCTACCATCTTCGGAAAAGTGAGGACTGGAGGCAGCAAGGGCAGGGCAAAGAAGCAAAGCTTCTGCTTCCCTCCACGGGGACCCTTGGAAGCTCAGGAGCTCTTCTCTCTACTCTGTGCTTACCAGCCCTTGGAAGCAACAAGTTTATCCCCAGCGACATGCCAACCACTTATTTTCGTGCATTTTGCTTTATTGCACTTCCCAAATATTACCATATTTTGCTGTATATAACGTACACCCACACTTTGTGTGTACTATATACATGGGATTATTACACCATGGCAGGTACCTGTTCTACCCAATGTATATTGTGCATTTATATTTTTCCCTCAAAAATTTGGGCAAAAAGTGCACATCATACTTGGCAAAATATGATATATTCTTTTATGAATTGAAGGCAAAAAGATTATGACATACTTTCTTATGATACTTGCCTTATTGCAGTGGTCTTGACCCGAACCCAAAACACCTTTGA
>NW_028090734.1:0-1995 GCF_014824575.4 Sturnira hondurensis | reverse complement strand
ATGGCATAATCAATAAAATGTATTTTTAAAAAACTTGCAGAGCTGCCTGCCAGGGCTGGAGGCTGTGGGTGGGTGTGGGGGTGGATGGCTGTTGCTGTGCTAAGAGCTGAACTTGTCTCCAGT
Source organism: Sturnira hondurensis (assembly GCF_014824575.4). Classification (NCBI taxonomy): domain Eukaryota; kingdom Metazoa; phylum Chordata; class Mammalia; order Chiroptera; family Phyllostomidae; genus Sturnira; species Sturnira hondurensis. The sequence goes on along the minus strand of NW_028090734.1, from coordinate 1,872 downwards.
TTACCATCCCGGCCTCCCTGGAAGGTGCAAGGCTCCAGCAGGCTCCAGAGTTCCCAGGTGAACATCTGAGAGGTTCTGCCAGTGCAGTTGGTGTCTAGGTTGGGAGAGAGACTCCTCATGCTTCCTACTCGGCCTCCTTCCCAGAATCCTCCTCTGTGCCCATTTGATCTGTTTAGGCTGATGCACTCTGAGCTGTAAGTGAGACTGGAAACAGATGGAAGATCAAGGTGGCCCGAAGACCACAGACCAATTTTGCAGTCATGCCCCCTTCCAGTTTGCTGTTTGTTCCCCACCTCAGGGAATTCAAGGCCAAAGTCAGGTTGCAGGAATCACCAGAAAATCATGTGATTCTGGCCTCCACACATGAAGACGGTATCAGCAATAAAGGTCCACAGAGATAGAGGTGCAAGGCTGCTTCCTGAGAAAGGGCAGGAAGTCAACTCACTGAGACTATACTGTCTAGTATAGTCTATATTGGGACGGTGTACTTGGTGCTGGGATGGTGACAAGGAAAAAGAATGAGTTCCTGAATCCTCAGTGGGGTTCAGGCTGGCGTCATCTTTATGAAGATGTTCGTGTGTGTGGAGCGTCGTGCCCGTGGGTTTACATCTTTGACTGAAAACGTCCGAGTTCTGTGTGGGAACAAGGTTGTGAGCAGACACCAAATCGCTGATAGAGCAACAAGAACTAGTTGCTGCACCCCCAACACTGATCATCATCAGCCACTTGGTCTTCCCACCATATGTCCTTGGTCAGAAACTTATTAAAGAGGTCACTTTAAAGTCAAGTCATGGTGCCTACAGCAAGAAGGTATTTTATTTTATTTTTTTATTTTTTTAAAAATATTTATTTGTTTATCTTTTAGAGGGGAAGGAAAGGAGAGAGGAAGAGAAACATCAATGTATGGTTGCTTCTTGTGCATCCCCTGCTGGGAACTGGCCCCTGCCGGGAACTGGTCTGCAACCCAGGCATGTGCCCTGACTGGGAATCGAACCACGATCGTCTGGTTTGCAGGCCCGCGCTCAAACAAGAAGGTATTTTATAAAAACATGATCCAAAGCAGACTCAGGTGAGACATATTTGACACCTCAAGAAAGGCTTTGACACTTGGTGTTCTCGGAGGGTGTCAACTAAGCCAAGACTGAAATACGTGCCCCGGAATTCCTTCCTTGCATGGCTTTGGGTGAGAACCACAGGACCTTGGGTGAGATTCGGAAAGTGGAAGCAATGCGGCAGCCACGTGCTTCTTACATGTGGAAGGTCAGTGGGCAGAGGGTCCGTCTCGCAGGTGGTGGGCACTCAGTGAACAGCAGTATGACCGCTTTTCGCCCGTGTCTGCAGGGCAGCTTTTCCTACACACTTTTCTCAGCAGTTGATACTACCCAGCCTTGTTACGCTGGGCAGACCATTCAAGATTTTACTACTTGGCCTTACGTATGTTAAAAAGGCAGGGTCCCTCCAAGTATGGATATTAAGTCTCTGAAAAATGAGCAGATAACATGAGAAAACCTTTTGCCTTTTCTTGCTCCAGCCAGATTCCAAGGTGGAGGTAGGCAAGGATCTAGTATCCAGAGAAAAGAATATGAAAACAAGAACCCAAACACTGAAGTTCCTTATCTCAACCTAGAGCGTGATTTAAAAAGCAAACCACGCCTGTCCGTCCCCTACTGGTAGATCCCAGAGTCTTCACCGCAGAGTGGGATGTGGGGCTGTGGCTCTGTGCCTTTCCAGCTCCAGCAAACGCTTAGGGATTCTGAGGGGCTACCGACACCTCATTCCGTATGCCAAGGGATTCACACTTCAGACTAGAAAAGGACCTTCTTTGGACATGTGTAAGGGCATCGGGTGACCTGGATAACCACGGCACAGTCA
>NW_028090733.1:0-1024 GCF_014824575.4 Sturnira hondurensis | reverse complement strand
ATGAAATATGCTTAATACGATCATTATTGTTTTAACCACTCATAAGTGTACAGAGTTCAATGGCAATAAATGTATTCCCAATGTTACATAAACACCACCACTGATGATATCCAAAGCTTTCATCAACCCCAAGAAATGCTCAGTACTCAGTAAATAATAACACTCTCTTCTTCCTTCCTTCCAGNTGAGATCGTGAGCTTTTCATTAATTATTAAAAGCTCTCAAAAGTTTACTTCTCCCCTTACAGTCTTCTTTCATGATGAAATATGCTTAATACGATCATTATTGTTTTAACCACTCATAAGTGTACAGAGTTCAATGGCAATAAATGTATTCCCAATGTTACATAAACACCACCACTGACGATATCCAAAGCTTTCATCAACCCCAAGAAATGCTCAGTACTCAGTAAATAACAACACTCTCTTCTTCCTTCCTTCCAGTCCGTAACAACCTCTATTTCTTATTTTGGTGGCTAATATATATGAAATCATATAATATTTACCCATGCGTTGGATTGTTTCACTTAGTGTAATGTTTTCAAAGTCCATCCATTTTGTGGCATATATTGTAAACTTCACTCCTTTTATGTGCCTTAATAATAATACATTGCATACGTATGTCACATTTTCTTTTTTAAAAAATTATTGTTCAAGTATAGTTTTCTGTCTTTTACTCTCATCCGAACACCCCTCTCACATATTTTTTTTTGATTCACTTCTTGATGGATTCTCAGATGGTTTCCACCTTTTGGTTATTATAAATAATACTGCTATAAACATCATTGTACAAGTCTCTGTGTCCTGCTCTCAATTCTCTTGTATATAGAGGATCGTCTTTTCTATATCTTATAAAAGAAATTGGAATTTTTGTAAAAATTGAATTAAAATGGGAGATTTTGAGGTCTTGAAAATGTTCAGCTTCTTATTCATAAACACAAGATATCTTTCTATTTAGGTCTTCTTTAATTTCGTTAGCAATGTGTTGTAGTTTTCAGCATTCAAATCCTTTACTTACTTAGTTA
>NW_028090732.1:0-1072 GCF_014824575.4 Sturnira hondurensis | reverse complement strand
CAATGACTCCATTCCAGGAAGACTAACAACCCAATTAAAAAATGGGCAAAGGGCCTGAACAGACATTTCTCCAAGGAGGACATACAGAGAGCCCAGAGACAGATGAAAGGATGCTCAGCATCACTAGCCATCAGAGAGATACAAATTTAAACTACAATGAGATAGCACATCACACTAGTCAGAATGGCCATTATAAACAAACTGACAAACAGTAAGTGCTGACAAGGTTGTGGAGAAAAGGGATCCCTAGTGCACTGTTGGTGGGAATGTGGATTGGTGCAGCCACTGTGGGAAACAGTATGGAATCTCCTCAGAAAGCTAAAAATGGAACTTTCTTTTGACCTGGCAATTCCACTGCTGGGATTATACCCTAAGAACCCTGAAACACCAATCTATAAGAACCCATGCACCCTAATGTTCAAAGCAGTGCAATTTACAATAGCCAAGTATTGGAAGCAACCAAAGTGCCCATCAGTAAATGATGGATCAAAAAACTGTGGTACATTTACACAGTGGAATACTACACAGCAGAAAGAAAGAAGTAGCTTCTACGCCTCACAACAGGGAATTGATGAGTCTGGAGAGCATTATGCTATGTTAAATAAGCCAGGTGGTGAAAGACAAATACCATATGATCTCACCTATAAGTGGAATCTAGTTAACAAAACAAACAAGCAAGCAAAATACAACCAGAGACATTGAAATTAAGAACAATCTGACAATAACCTGAGGGGAGAAGGGTAACGGGAAGGGAAAAGGAAGGGTGGTCAAGGAACAAGTACAAAAGATTCATGGACAAAGCCAAAAAGGGGTATAAATGAGGGTGGGAGGTGGGGATGGGTGGGGCAGAAAGGAGTGCTGGGAAAAAATGGAGACAATGATACTTGAACAACAGCAATTAAAAAACAGTTTATGTTTTTTTTGTTTGTTTATCTTTTCAAAAAACTAACTCATGGCTAAGGAAAACAGTATCAGGATAAAAACAGAAGCAACAGTTTGGGAAAACATATTTGCCAATGATACCTCAGACAAAGGTTTAATCTCCAAAATATACAAACAACTCACTCCACTC
>NW_028090731.1:0-1195 GCF_014824575.4 Sturnira hondurensis | reverse complement strand
TAAGAAAGTCAGATTAAAAGATCATATGAGATGAAACAGAATTGGAATTTGGATTACCTGTGGGCTTACATGCCTGTTCCCCACAGAACAAACAAAATTTTTTGGCAGGCATTTTGACCAGTTTCTGGCTAATCAAGAGTTTTAACTCTTGCCACCTTCTCCTCCAAATATTACCTCCAGATTCTCACCTGTCTGTGATATATCAGGGACCTAAGGACCTTTGTGTATGCCTGTACAGGACAGAACCTTAGTGACTGGTGCTCAGTGTTCGGAGAGTACCTGTCCAAACACCTTGAGGACAAATACTGGTGTCACAGAGAGTTCTGGCCCACAGAGAATCAGTACAAGATCTTTCCTTCTTACCGGCTGCAGGGTCTTGGTGGTAGGAAGGGAAAGGGGAGAGAGAGTAAGCTTTTCTAAAAGAAGGGATCTAGGATGCCAGGACTGTTCCAACTTGTTCTCTAAGCTTCATGTGGGCTTGTTTTCTTTGCTTCCTCCCTTCTTCCCTCTCTCTCGCCCTCTGTGCCTCCATCCTTCTTTCTCATCCTTCCTTTTTTCATTCTTTCTTTTCTTCCATTTTTATTATTTAAAACAAAGAAATAAATAAACAAAAAAGATTATACTACCCACTAGACATTGTGATAAACACAGGGAATCATAAATAAGTAGAATAGAGTCCTGGCTGAGTAGCCCACAGTGTAGTGGGGTAGACAGACAGGCAATCAAGTAACTATGACCTAAGCCAATGAGTGCTGTAATAAGTGTGGGGAGTCCCTGGGCTTAGGCAAGAGCTTTTAGGTGTCAAATTTCTGTTGCTTTGCTCTGCTCAGACATTGGCATTTGGTGTCACTTGGGAGTGGTTGAGATGAGGTCAGGGGCCTGCAGGGACAGGTGATGGGTATGTACCAGGAACAGTGAGCTGAGGAGCCTGATCTGTATAGGTGCAACTGGTTCAAGTGGAACCATGAGTTTCAGGAACTCACAAAACCCCAATGGCAGAGGGTTCTCTGGAAAGAGGGAGGTGATAAAGCTAATGTCTGAGGGCAGAATATGGGTGTTTGAAGAGACACATTAAGAAATATTTAACCACCCTGGCTGGTGTAGCTCAGTGGATTGAGTGCGGGCCTGCAACTCAGACGATTGCGGTTCGATTCCCAGTCAGGGCACATGCCTGGGTTGCAGGCCAGTTCCCTGC
>NW_028090730.1:0-667 GCF_014824575.4 Sturnira hondurensis | reverse complement strand
TACCAAGATAGTTGATCTGATAAGTAACCCAGATGCCTAAGTGACTAATGGATGGGTGGTGTATACTGCAAGGATTTGGTCATCCTAATAGAAGTGTAGTGGCATTTAATTTGGGAAGATATGCTAGGGCAGAGTCTAAGAACTTTTATTCTTCTCTTTTCTTTTTGCTGGGGGATATTTAATAGTGCAAATGAAGCATCTTAATACACATGTTAATCTCACTTCAAATTTGCGCCAGTTTTTATTTATATTTTTAAGAGTAAATTAAATTATAGAAGTGACATATCTCAAGGTGGTGTGGGATTATCTTGTTTATCACATAGAAGGGTCACTTTTCTTTCTCCACAGAAACACAGAATCACACATCCTGCAAGATATCTATCCAGGAATAATTCACCAAGGGAGTAGTGAGAGTGAAGAAGTTTGAGGCCTAGCTGAGGTATCTAAACTTCAAGGTCCACATACGTGACTCAAAGATTTAGACATGGTGTTGCTTGGAAGCCAAAACAACTGGTGTAGTGAAGACATTGTAAAGCTACTAGAATCTCTAAAGAGTAACTTTCCACCCAATGACAACCACACATTTAAAACAACCCAGTCACAGATGCACTGGGAAAAAAGTAGCTTTTAAAAGTTATTCTGGAGAAACATGCAAGTTCAAACAGTT
>NW_028090729.1:0-2184 GCF_014824575.4 Sturnira hondurensis | reverse complement strand
CCTAGCCTGAGCGGTCTGACTCACTGTTCGCTCCTTTGCTTGGTTTATCTGCACACAAATGTGGGACCACGGTCAGCCAGCCGCCCTGCACCTTCACTGGGTCTGCCTGTCACCACCCCACACCTGGGATCCACCAACCACCGCCGCCTGTGCTCCTGGGTCAGTCAGACCGAACCCTCTTTCCTGTCCGATCCCTCTCTGCTGCTGACTCTGCCCCTCTTACCGGTCTGGCTGAATGGTTCATTGTTGTCGGACTTCCATACAGTTCAATATCTGTCTTTTGGCTGCGTTTTTGTTACTAAAACTTTGTTGTTTTTAAACTTAGTTGTGCAAGGAGGCACAGTGTTTCCACCTATGCCTCCATCTTGGCCGGAAGTCTCTTTGTTTTATTCTTTATCCAATCTCAGAGACATCTCTGCTTTGCTTTCTCCCGCCTCCCTAATCCATCACCAATGAATTTCATGTAACCTCCTCCTTTGATTGTAATGTNCCCATGGCTGGTGTGGCTCAGTAGATTGAGCACTGGCCTGTGAACCAAAGGGTCACCAGTTCAATTCCCAGTCAGGGCACATGCCTGGATTGCAGGCCAGGTCCCCAGGGGTGGGGCGGGGGGGGGGGCAGGGTAGTGTGAGAGGAAACCACACACTGATATTTCTTTCCCTCTCTTTCTTCCTCCCTTCCCCTCTGTCTAAAAATACATGAATAAAATCTTTAAAATCAACCAATAAAATTAAATTAAAAAGCCCTGGCTGGTGAAGCTCAGTGGATTGAGTGCGGGCCTGGGAACCACCCAATCGCGGTTCAATTTCCAGTCAGGGCACATGCCTAGGTTGCAGGCCAGTTCCCAGCAGGGGACTCACAAGGGGCAACCATACATTGATGTTTCTCTCCTTCTCTCCTTCCCTTCTCCTCTAACAATAAATAAGTAAAATCTTTAAAAAATAAATAAAATAAAATATGGTGCAGAACTGACATTTTCTGGAGCATTTTCTCAATTTGTTGAGATTTTGCTTCCCAGCAGTTTTTGTCAGTTTGGGTGAAATAAACTCCTAAAAATGTTATACATGTTTGGACATTTCTTACATAGACACTAGTTTCATAATTGTTGTACATCTTTACCTGTACCATGAGGATCATCTTTATCAAATCAAGCACAAATGAGTATGTTCATTTCATGTGTAGAATATTTAAAATAAGTACAAGGTTGAATACATGAATGAATAAGTGATGCCCACTATAATGTGACTTCAGTTTTTCCTTTTATATTGGGGGGGGGGGATTTCCCCTTCCCTTTTCTGATCCTTTTGGCTGCTTGAATAATCAAATTGACATAAGACAGATTAACAGAAAAAAGTCTAATTTTGTGTGTATGAGACCCTGCCCACTGAGAGGCTCAGAGGCAGAAAGGTAAAATGAGGTGTGTGTGACACCCTGAACCAGGGAGTAAGGTGAGACTTCAGAAGGAAAGAGGGTCATTCGTGGGTCCATGAGAGCAGAGGCTCAGTAGTTAGATGTTTGCCCTGCCATAGAAATCGGTCAAAAAAGGTTATCTCTGGTAATAATCTTTTTTATGGGTAAGGCTTCTAATTTAAACTCCTCCAGGTAGTAAAGAGGGGGAACAGAAGTTTCTCTTGAGGCCCAAGTTCTTGATTACCTTTGGCTTGAAATAACCCACATATAACACATGCACACCTTGGGGCACCTTGTCCTGAGTCCCTGAGTTGTCTTACATTTACTCAGAGCTGTCTTTACTCCAAACCACCCCAAATCCTTTCAGGTAGCAGGTGGGCTATAATATGAAACAAATCAGAGGGTTAAAAATGAGAGGCCCCAATGGAGCCAAAACAGACAGGACACTGAGCTGACTGGCTACGCCACTGGCGTGTGGCACCAGAAGAGCTACTTTCCTTAGGAGGGTCACCTCCCATGTCACTCTGTGGCTCGCTTTTACCTGCTTCCTGCTTTTTGCTTTAATACCTTGGCTGTGGCTTTTGTACTCTGTGTTCCCAAGGACAATTTGATCCAATCCAACATCAAGGTATCGGTTTCCTGTGGCTGCTGTAGCAAATCACCAAAAACTTGATGGCGTAAAACAACAGAAACATACTCACTTACAGTCCTCGAGGCTCTAAGGGAAAGCCCATTCCCTGCCTCTTCCAGCCTCCAGGGGCCACCCACAAGCAT
>NW_028090728.1:4343862-4471325 GCF_014824575.4 Sturnira hondurensis | reverse complement strand
GACTGCGGGGAGTACAGCTGCGAGGCTGAGGGCCAGAGGGTCACCTTCAGCGTGAATATCATAGGTTTGTTTCCAGCCTAGGGAGCGTCGGAAATTTTTTTACGTCAAATATCGGTCATTGTCCTGAAAGTGTTATGCGTGTTCTGCTGTCATCTTTGCCTGTGTGCTGTGTCTATTCACATAGCCTGTCTCCAGTGTCTGTTTGGTCCTCTGCTATTGGGAGGGAGGTTGATGGCTATGTCTCAGTCGAGGAAGTTTTGGCCATCGTTGTTCCACATTTTTCCTTTTTTTTTTTTTTTGTATTTTTACCACCCCTAGAATGGAATATTTCCTGGTTATTTCTGTGTCCTGCTTAAGGCCTGAGGTTTTTTAGAAATGCTGATTCTGTGTGTTTTGCTTGTAGTAGGCATTTTCCTGGTTTATTTGCACCTGGTCGGTTGTGGAAACCAGCCTTGCCTGTAGGAACCTCACTAGAGGGGCCTGTGGCTTCGGATGGCTTTGTCCTCGGTAGATCTTGAATACTTGTCTCTGGTCTCGGGGTTCTTCCTTTCCACCTGTTTCTAACCCCACTCAGCTGGTGCTCAGACGTGTGGCCCTGGTGTGGTGCTAGTCCTGGTGCTGGGCCACCTGTTCCTTACACCTACCAGTCTGATGACAACACCACTGGCTTTCAGAGTCTTGCTTCAGGCATGTGTCCTGAGCTGGCCTGCACTGCCCCTTCTCCAGTTGTAGCCTTTGCCCACCTGTTCCTTTTTGCACAGGTGGCATGGTTTTTAGATGCTCACTGGGAGAATCTTTCACAGGGACCCACCCTCTTGGGCCTCCTTCTGATGCTCTCACCTTCTTCCTTTGTTTCTTCTCCACACCCCCTTCCCCCACGCACGGTGCGGTGCGTAGCTGCCTGAAGCACTCAGTCTGTTTCACACATTTCAGCCTTTGTCCCCAGGGTCCTGAACCCAATGTGCCCTCTCCACCTCCTTTCCTTGCTCTGCTCCCTGCTGTCCTTTTGAAAGGCTGATTCAGTCACCTGGCTGGCCCTACTCTCCCTGCAGTGTCTGCTGATGGGCCCATGGAGCCCTGGAGGGTAGGGATCTTGGCCTCTAGATTCTTGGTCGGACAGACCTTGTGTGCGCCAGGCCTGGGGTTGCCTGTAGCTAGCTCTTCCTGGCCCCTCGTCATGGCCCCTGGGAATCTGATGGTGGCCGTCAGGTGGCGTGGAGCCCTGCTGCATTCATGTTTGGGCCTGTTCAGTGGAAGCAGCAGCCAAGGGCTAGAGAAGCAGAGCACTGAGGAGCAGTTGGAGCTTGGGGCAGCTCCATTTTAGGTCTTCACCTTATGGCCTGAGAGCAGTCTGGCCCAGGTCAGGGTGCAGGGTCCCCGCTTGAGCTGACTGGTCTTCCTTTCCTTGCCCCCTGTGCCCCAGAGCCGGAGCCTGAGCCCCCAGCCCTGGAGAGACCAGGCCGCAGGGAGCTTCTGGTGGTTAGGGAACACGAAGATATTGTCCTGACTGCCATGCTGGCCACACCCTCTGTGGCTGTGGTGACTTGGCTCAAGGATGGCGTGGAGATTCGGCGCAGCAAGCGGCATGAGATGGCCAGCCTGGGGGACACACACACCCTGACCGTGCGCAGCGCACAGACTCTGGACAGTGCGATCTACAGCTGCCGTGTGGGAGCTGAGGGGCAGGACTTCCCAGTGCAGGTGGAAGGTCAGCTGTCCACACATGGTCCTCTGAGAATCTATGTCTGCTGAGGTCTCACGGGGGAGGGGGGGCGTGCAGGCAGTGTCCAGCGTGGATCCGGGTGGGGCTCAGGCACACAACCCCAAAGCACAGAGATGGTCCCCACCACCCAAGCCCCTCCCGGCTGACCTCCTTTGCCTTCCGCAGAGGTGGCTGCCAAGTTCTGCCGGCCCCTGGAGCCCGTGAGCGGGGAGCTGGGTGGCACTGCGACGCTGACCTGTGAGCTGAGACCAGAGCAGGCGGAGGTGCTGTGGCGCTGCGGGAGCACGCAGCTCCGGGCAGGCAAGCGCTTCCAGATGGCAGCCGTGGGGCCCCTGCGCTCGCTCACTGTGTCAGCCCTCAGGGTGGAGGATGCGGGCGAATATGTGTGCGAGAGCCGAGACGACCGCACTAGCGCCCAGCTCACAGTCTGTGGTACGTAGCCACAGCGGGCACAGACTGGGGCGGGTAGCTCGGCTTCCTGGGGCGGCTTCACGGAGGAGGCGCCCTTCTGCGGTGTCTTCCGGTGGGGCTTCGCCCCTCCTGCCCACCTCTCAAACGGAGCTCCTGCCTATTATAGTCCCCCGAGAGGTCAAGTTCACGTCCGGGCTGAGCAATGTGGTCGCAGAGGAGGGCCGTGAGGCCACCTTCCAGTGTGTGGTGACCCCCAGCGACGCAGCCGTCACGTGGTTCCGGGAGGGCGCCCAGCTGCAGCCCAGCGAGAAGTTTCTCATCTCACAGAGTGGGGCCAGCCACAGCCTGACCATCTCCAGTCTGGCCCTGGAGGACGCAGGCGAGATCACTGCGGAGGCTGAGGGGGTCACATCCTCGGCTGCCCTCCGGGTCCGAGGTGAGTGAATGTGTTAGTGGGGCTGGGGGTGGCTTTGCACACAACCTCCTGGATGAGCTGGTTCCTGGCTGGCACCCTGCTGCTCACTGGCGTCCAGGTCCTCTGGCTGATCTCAGGGGTCATGGGGTTTCCTGGCTGCAAAGAGAAGACTGGGGTGGGACTGGAGGGTTGGATACCTCCTCTGAAGAGCAGAAAGTAAATTGCTTTAAAGTGTAGCTGGTCTGAGAGTGGGGACCCACACTGAGCCTCATAGGTGGTGAGGTGGGGGCAGTGTAATTGGCAGCCAGTACAAGCAGAGACAGGAGACGAGAATGCACTTTGCTCTGCTGAAGCCAGATTGTGCTGGCATGCGCCAGGTGTCACCTGAGGGTATGCCATTGCAGGTTTTTGAGTAAGAGGCAGATACACTCTCTGGGGAGGTCATGGTGCGGCCTGGGACTGGGAGGTGCACTCCTGTGTGTTTCTCTTCCTTCCTGTACATACTATACTCCCGGGGCCTTAGTGGAGCAGAGGTGCTGACACTGAGGGTCTGGGGGCTCAGAGTCCACCTGTCTCACCAGCTCCCTAAGTCCTGAGGCTGCTGAACACTGGCCACATTTAGGAGCTCCAGGCACTGGGGCATGGCAGGGTTGTTCAGAGCAGGAGAGCAACAGGGGTGAGTGGGTTGGGGAAGGAGAAGTCTCCTTAGTCTCCATTTCTTCCCACAAAAGCATACCTGTGCAGATGTGCAGCTGGGCCTTGAGTATGACTAATGCCTGCTCTAGCTTGCAGTCAGAGTGTGGTAAGGCCCCACTCTGCCTGCTGGGGTTGGGGTGAACAGGGACCCTCTGTACCTGGCCTCCCTGAGTGGCAGTGGCTGTGTGACTGCCCTTTTCCTGGCCACAGAGGCTCCCGTGCTGTTCAAGAAGAAGCTGGAGCCACAGACAGTGGAGGAGTGGGGTTCTGTGACCATGGTGGTGGAGCTAACTAGGCCTTGGCCAGAGGTCAAGTGGACACGCAATGCCATGGTCCTGGCCCCAGGCGAGAAGGTGGAGATCCACACGGAGGGCACGAGTCACTCCCTGGTCCTCCACAGCGTGGGTTTCGCTGACCGTGGCTTCTATGGCTGCGAGACTCCAGATGACAAGACGCAGGCTAAGCTCACAGTGGAAAGTAAGCTACAGGGCAGCTGGGCCTGGGGGCCAGCACCCAGGATGGAGGAGGGAGAGGAGGAGGGCAGGAGAGGAGCAGATTTCCCACTGGAGACATTCCCTGGGAAGGGGACGGAAAGGGAGGGTGGGGGTGGACCACCAACTTGGAGGGGCACTCAGGGATGGTGGTGAGGTGGGCCTTCCACGGAAAGCAGTTATCCTTCTGTGGTGGGTGGAAGTGGGCCTTCCCCTCTAGGGCAACTTGCTGAGTTGAGGGCCCTGGGAGGTCAGAAGGAGGGCTGGCCTGAGGGCCAGGGTCCTGGTGCAGCAGCACACCTGTCCTGTGTTTGCCCTGCAGTGCGTCAGGTCCGGCTCCTGCGGGGCCTGCAAGCAGTGGAGGTACAGGAGCAGGGCTCAGCCATCATGGAGGTGGAGCTGTCTCATGCCAATGTGGAGGGCAGCTGGACGCGTGATGGCCTCCGGGTGAAGCCAGGGCCCTTGTGCCACCTGGCAGTGCAAGGCCCCACCCACACACTCACACTGTCTGAGCTGCGGCCACAGGACGGTGGTCTTATCGCCTTCAAAGCTGAGGGCGTGCACACATCTGCTCGGCTCGTGGTAACTGGTGCGTGGGGAGCAGGGAGGGACCTGCTCGAGAGCACGCTCATCCCTGTCCCCAAGGTGGCCCAGGAGGCAGGTGGGGACAGGGAGGTAGAATCCTGGGGGTGAGGGAGGCATTTGTTCCTAGAACCAGCCGAGTGATTTGGTACAGCTCAGCCCCCTCCACCCCTGCCTGGGGCACCTCCGGGACCTGCCATTCATCTCCTTCCCCTGCCTCCCCAGAGCTGCCTGTGAGGTTCAGCCGCCCACTGAAAGACGTGGTGGCCACAGAAAAGGACAAAGTGACCCTGGAGTGTGAGTTATCCCGTCCCAATGTGGATGTGCGCTGGCTAAAGGTACCTTTGTCCGTGGACCCTTCTATTCCATCTCACTCCTCCCCATGGGTGGGCAGGAGTAGGACCGTTGGGTAGGCGTTCCCAGTGCCTGACCTGGCCTTGTACCCTACAGGACGGTGTGGAGCTGCAGGCTGGCAAGACAGTGGGCATGGCAGCCCAGGGCACCTGCCGGACCCTCATCATTTATCAGTGTGCCTTTGAGGACCAAGGCGTGTATGTGTGTGATGCCCAGGAGGCTCAGACCTTGGCCTCTCTGAAGGTGCAAGGTGAGGGCTGGGCAGAGTGGGAGAACAGGGCTAGGTACAAAGACCTCCTGGTCCCCTGTGTCCCCCATCAAGGTACTTGCCCTCTGGTCTTGACCCCCTCCTATACTCAGCAAACTAGGGATGGGGGTGGGGGTGGACAGCTCTGTGTCTCAAAATGTGGCAGGGTCTCTCTCCCTGCCTCAGGCCGCAATGTCCAGATCCTGAGGCCCTTGGAGGATGTGGAGGTGACAGAGAAGGAGAGTGCCACCTTCTCCTGTGAGGTGTCCCATGACGAGGTGCTAACCCAGTGGTTCTGGGAGGGCAGTAAGCTTCGGCCCAGTGACAACGTGCGCATCCGCCAGGAAGGTGTGAGGGCAGTGAGTGGCTGTGGGAGGGTCTCTCCCTCTCCCCCGGGCACCTCCCCTGGTGCTGAATGGTCTTTGCCCCCAGGGAGGACATACACACTCATCTACCGGAGGGTCCTGGTGGAAGACGCAGGAGAAATCCGATTCGTGGCTGAAAATGCAGAATCTCGAGCTCAGCTCCGAGTGAGAGGTGAGGGGCCACAGGGGAAGGCGTGGACTGGACACCAAATGAGAAGACGCATATGCTGAGCCAGCTGTTCCCATGTTTGCCTGGCAGAATGGGTGACCCAGGGGGAGCGAAAGAGGGTGTTGCCTCCACCGCAGGAAGACAGGGCTCTGGGGAGGCAGCCTTCCTTCGTTTAAAGTGAGGGGACCGGCAAGTTCTTCCTCCTGGGACTTCGGCAGGTGCTGGAAAACAGGGGTGCCAGGCTGATGGCCTTGATGACAGGAAATTGTGGAGACCAGACACGGGGGAGGGAGGGGCCTGAGGACAGGCAAGGCGACCACCTGGGATGCAGTGACGTGCAGGCCAGGGCAGCGCAGATGTGGGGGTAGCAAGGGGGTGCAGCAAGGGGCACAAGGGGTGAAGGTGCGTGGGCATGCCTACCTTCTTTGTGGTCAGTTGTACAGAGGGTCTCAGCCCTTCGCATGACACTTGGCTTAACCTGGCTGGATAGGGGCTGCATAGACAGAGCCCCTAGTCCCAGGGGGTTGAGGTGGTTGAATGCCCACCCTGACCCCTCCTGGCCTCACCCACAGAGCTGCCAGTGTCCATCCTGCGCCCACTTCGGGACAAGATCGCCATGGAGAAGCACCGTGGCATACTTGAGTGCCAGATGTCACGGGCCAGCGCCCAGGTGCGGTGGTTCAAGGGTGGTGTGGAACTGTGGCCTGGACCCAAGTACGAGATGGTCAGTGATGGCCTCTACCGAAAGCTGGTCATCAATGACGTGCAGCCCGAGGATGAGGACACTTATACATGTGATGCTGGTGATGTGAAGACAAGTGCCCAGTTCTTTGTGGAAGGTGAGGCAGGGCCCAGGGGTGGGGCGACAGCTGTCTCCTGTGTCTGGGGTGGGTCCTGTCATTGACCCTGATACTTGGAGGCAGCCGGGTCGACTGGGGAGCATTGGAGCAGGAGGTGGGGGAGGGGGAGAACACGGAGTGCGGGGAGAGAGTTTATCCCCAGGAAGGAACAAGAGTGGCGGTGCAGTAGTCCTCCTGCAGAACTGTGTGGTGACCTTTCCCGTGCCCACAGAGCAATCCATCACCATCGTGCGGGGCCTGCAGGACATGACGGTGATGGAGCCCGCCCCTGCCTGGTTCGAGTGCGAGACCTCTATCCCATCTGTTCGGTTGCCTAAGTGGCTGCTTGGGAAGACGGTGCTGCAGGCTGGGGAAGACGTGGGCATGGAGCAGGAAGGCACAGTGCACCGGCTGACGCTGCGGCGCACCTGCTCTACCATGACCGGGCCAGTGCACTTCACCATCGGCAAGTCTCGCTCCACTGCCCACCTGGTCGTCTCAGGTGAGCTGCTTGGCCTGTGAGCGGAAGGAGGGGCTCCTGCAGATGAGGTGCTGGACCAGGGTAGCCAATCATGGTTTCTGGGGCTCTCTCCCCTCCCTGGCCCAGCCTGCCCCACAGTGCTGCGCTCTCTCTTCCTGCTCAGACATCCCTGTGGTGCTTACACGGCCACTGGAGCCTAAGACTGGACGCGAGCTGCAGTCAGTGGTCCTGTCCTGTGACTTCAAGCCGCCCCCCAAGGCCGTGCAGTGGTACAAGGAGGACACACCCCTGGTACCATCTGACAAGTTCAAAATGAGTCTGGAGGGTCACATGGCAGAGCTGCGCATCCTGCGGCTCACGCCCGCCGATGCTGGCGTCTACCGCTGCCAGGCCGGCAATGCCCAGAGCAGCGCCCAAGTCACCGTGGAAGGTGTGTGGCAGGGGTACAGGGCCCCCTGGAGAGCCCTGGGGCAAGTGGTGGTGGCGTAAGCTGAGCCTTCCTGTGTGCTCTTGGCAGCACGGGAGGTGATGGTGACGCAGCCGCTTCAGGACATAGAGGCCACAGAGGAGGGTCGCGCCTGCTTCTCGTTGGAGCTTTCCCATGAGGATGAAGAGGTGGAGTGGTCACTCAATGGGACACCCCTCTACAATGACAGTTTCCACGAAATCACCCACAAGGGCCACCGCCACACGCTGGTGCTGAAACGGGTCAGGCGGTCGGACACCGGCACAGTGTGCGCCTCTTCCCCCAAGGTGACGGCCTCTGCTCACCTGGAGGTCAGAGGTGAGGGTCCCTGTGGGATCTGTGGGGGTTCCCCCAGGGGTCCCCAATGCCGGAGGTGGCAGCTTCCTCACTCACCTGATCACACCCTGTTCTGCAGTGAAACCGGCGGTGTTCCTGAGGGCGCTGGACGATGTGTCTGCAGAGGAGCGGGGCTCTCTGGCCCTGCAGTGTGAGGTCTCTGACCCTCACGCCTGTGTGGTGTGGCGCAAGGATGGCATAGAGCTGGGCCCCAGTGACAAGTATGACTTTCTGCAAATGGCGGGCACACGTGGTCTAGTGGTGCACGACCTGAGTAAGGATGACACGGGCCTGTACACTTGCCACCTAGGCACTGAGGAGACCCGGGCACAGGTCAACGTGCAGGGTATGTGGGTGTGTGACTGGGTCTGCTCAGAGTACCACCTCCCGAGGCCCCGCCCACTCCTAAACCTAGGCTGCTGGGCTAAGAGAGGTCAGGCAGGCTCTGGGAAGAGTGGGCTTGTCGCGGTCTTTAGGAGGTCCAGGTGCAGCGGGCAGGTTGGTGGGAGGACGTTAATGGAGAGAAGCATGGGGGACTGGGCAGGCCCTGCCTGGTGGAGTCACGAAGTACTCAGGTTCCAACAGGGCCTGGAGACATCCATTGTGCACCAGGGGATGTGTGAGAGCAGGCGTGAGGCCCATCAAGGGAGCCTCTTGGAGGTGGGGAGGGAGAGAGGCCATGGTGTATGGGTGTATGCCTGGGAAGGACTCCCAGGCCCCAGCCACAGCCTGGGTCTTGTTCCCCAACCAGGTGGTTGCTATCTAAGCATGATAGGCCTGTTCTCTATGAATCCATGGTGGGTCCCTGATATCTGGTGGCTTTGAGATGAGACAAGAAAGGTGGGGGTGCAGTGAGTTTATCCCAGAGCTAGATGATCCCTTCACTCGAGGTGGCTGTCCTTTCTCTTCCAGAGCATGTGAGCTAGTGAAACCCCTGATGCTTTTTTCTCTGCCCCTTGTTCTGTAGCAGAGAGGGAGGCAGCCACTCTGGTTGGTGCTCACAGCTCTTGGTCATCCAAACACCAGGGTGTGGCCAGCTGCAGGCCCAGGGCACATTTGCTGGGCGGCTGGGGAGGGCAAGTATTTGAGCCTCTGGTGGAACACTTTGGGGCTCGATGGTGTTGGTCTTGAGAGGCAGGTGTCCAGGGCCCAGCCAGCGTGACAGCTACGTTCCATGGTTCACAGACCTGCACGTGGGTATCACCAAGAGGCTGAAGACGGTGGAGGTGCTAGAAGGCGAGGGCTGCAGCTTCGAGTGCATCCTGTCCCATGAGGACACAGGCGACACTGCCACGTGGACAGTCGGCGGAAAGACAGTGGGTGGCTCTGGCCGCTTCCAGGCTACGCGCCAGGGCCGAAAGTTCACCCTGGCTGTGCAAGAGGTGGTGCTGGGTGACACTGGGGAGGTGGTCTTCTCCGTGCGGGGCCTCACCTCCAGGGCCTCACTCATCGTCAGAGGTGAGCACCAAGCGCCTAGGGCAGACAGGGCATCTCCCCAAGCGGCCTGCAGGGGGGGTCTTGGGCTAGGCAGACTGCCAGGGGGTGTCTCTGGGGACCATCTCCCTCAGCCACTGGTGGGGACCCAGGGGCTCCTGTTGGGATGCTGGCTGTTTCTAGTTGTCCAGGGACTCAGGGTTTCTTGTCTCCCATCTGTGGTCCAACTACTGTGGTAGCTCCAGGGCACATGGTCAGCAAGCCAGTGAAATCACTGAGCTCGTGCTCCCAGCATAAGCGCTGGTGCAGATCCGTGAAGCTTGGTTCACAGCTGGCACCAGCCACCGCCACGCTCTGAGTCTTGGGCTCTGAATGATGCTGAAAGCGTCTGTGCTCTCACATCTCCCACTCAAAGCCTCCTCACTTGTGACAGTGGGGGTCCTGGCATTCCAAGGCTCTGTGGCTCCTGGGTTTGAGGTACTAGAGTTTCAGGCTGTATGTCTGTGGTCTCAGCCCCCAGAGCCTAAAGGTTTCCAAGGGCCAGCTCTTGCCGTCGCCTCTGGCATGGCCATGGCTGTGCTTCATAGGCTGCCTCTGCCCCCTTCAGAAAAGCCAGCGGAAATAACAAAACCTCTGGAGGACCAGCGGGTCGTGCCAGGGGAGGATGCGATACTGAGTTGTGAGCTGTCGCGGGCAGGCGCCCCCGTGCGCTGGCTGAAGCAAGGGAAAGCCATTCGCAAGAGTCAGAAGTATGACCTGCTCAGCGAGGGCACACGGGCTGTGCTGGTGGTCCGCACAGCCTCGATCAAGGATTCTGGGGAGTACACGTGTGAGACAGAAGTTTCTAAGAGCACAGCTAGCCTCCAAGTGCAAGGTGATTGCACGAGAGACTCTGAAGCAGCCCCCATAGTCTCCCCCCCCCCCAGCATGGCATGGATCCACTCCCTCAGGGCCTCCCCTGTGCTGTCCCAGGAGAAAGGGAGGGGGTCCAGAGGGAAGGAGCTGCACCCAGTCCCTGTGGGCAGGCTGGGGGGTGGACTGCTCACATGCCAAGGGGCAGAGTGGGGTTTCAGGCTTCACCCTCACGCCTTCTTATCTCTTCCACCAGAAGTGGCAAACCGGTTCACAGAGGAGCTGGTGGATCTGCGGGTGGAGGAGAAAGGCACGGCCGTGTTCACGTGCAAGACAGAGTTCCCTGCAGCCACAGTGACCTGGCGCAAGGGTCTCTCCGAGCTGCGTGCCTCAGAGAAGCATGCACCCAGCCAAGAGGGCGTGACTTTGAGGCTCACCATCAGCTCTCTGGAGAAGGCAGACAACGACACCTACACTTGTGACATCGGCCAGGCAAAGTCCCAGGCACGGCTCCTGGTGCAAGGTGAGGGCAGCATGCTGCACAGATTTCATGGCCTGTGAAGTGGCCCGTGTAAGCCTTGTTTAAAGCAGACTCAGGGGCCCTGGACAAGCCTAGCCTTGGTTTCCCCATCCCTTAGAGGGGTTGTCTTGGGTGGTCTTGTCTTTGTAGCCCTCCCACTTGGACCTGGTGTGAATGAATCAGCAGCCTCCATTTATTACTGCATGTGTGTTTCAGGAGCCCTTCCTATGTGCTAGTATGTGCCTGAGCCCCTTCGCATGTGCTCTGTGTGTATTTGCATGCAGATGTACCACCTCTGCCCATGAAGGTCCCCCAGGTTTGAACAGCAGTTTGTATCTGGCAGGCAGGGTGAGGCTCATCATTGTCTCCATCTCAGAGCCCCAGGCTGTTGGGCATGTTAGCATCTGGCAGGGGTGAGCCCGGCCTTCCTGCCCCCAGTGCCAGAATCCAGGGTGGGGTCAGCTGGAGGCCCCTCCTGGGGTCTCTCTGCAGGAGATCAGACTAACAAGGCCTCGCTCTGGGTTTTTCTCTGCTTTCCAGGGAAAACCTGGTGAGTCCATCAAGCTCAGTGCAAACATTTAGTTAGCGCAGCAGAAGCTCTGCTGGCTGATAAAGTGGATACTTAACTGGGAAGTCAATTAATGCAGTGCTACATGGTAACAAAACATGCTCTTTATACAACTTAAAACACACACTTGTGAGCCCGTCTGGCCAACACCTTTACTCTGTGTGTCTTCCTCTGTGTGTTGGTCCTTGAATCAGAATTTCTTGTTGCTGACCAGTCAAAACCTGTGCTTTCTGGTGCCTGGTATCCAGTGCCCAGTGCCCAGTATCTGTCATCTGGTATCCGGTGCCTGTTGCCCAGCGTCCAGTGTCTGGCATCCGCTGCCCAGCATAAAGCAGCCTCAAGACACCTGTAACTGCAGAGAAATCTGTTGCATACCTATTTCCACAATTCACTTTTTTCAAATGTCCCTGACCTAAGTTGGCAGATTTTTTTTTTTTTTTTTAGCAATTCATGTTGTCACACTTTCGAAACACTGGGTTTAAATTTTAACGTGGTCATACTTTTTTTTCACACTCTGATATCTTTTGTTAATATAAGATTTGGTTTTGTTCCGTGATTCTGGGGATGGGGGCACTGTCATGGACAGGCTGGAAGCACAGCTTGTGGAGGGGCCATTGTGGGTCACTCTTTACGCTCCGCAGAAGGACTGAACAGGGCTGGGGCTCCTCCGTGGACCTAAAACAAACCCTTTGTCAGTTCAGCTCTGACTCTTAATGTTTCCTTAGTTTTGTCATCCTGAGTCTGTTACAGTCACCAGCTCACTCTGACCCTGAGCCCGCACCAGGTCTGGGGAACGTTTCTCTCAGTGTGGTCCTGGTGTACCCACCCTGCCCCCCAGGTCAGAGAGTACTCATCGTGGAGGAGCTCGGGGATGCTGAAGTGCAGGAGGGCTCCTCAGCCACCTTCAAGTGCCGCATCTCCCCTGCTGACTACGGACCTGTCCACTGGTTCCTGGACAAGACACCCCTATACGCCAATGAGCTCAATGAGATCGAGGCCCAGTCAGGTGGCTGCCATGTGCTCACTCTGCGGCAGCTTGCGCTCAAGGACTCGGGTACTGTCCACTTTGAAGCAGGCGACCAGCGGTCCTCAGCCACACTGCGGGTCACAGGTGGGCTGTGTGCCCAGTGCTGTGGTGGGGACCAGTCCCTGTGGCTCTGGGCAGAGTGTAATCCTGGGGCTCGCAGAAAAGGTGCTGCGGGCTGGGCCTTGGGTCCAGGGTGGACTTGGGTGGCTGGCTGTGGTGGTTTCAGGATGACTCGTTGTGCTGTGTATGCAGATGTGATTCCCTGGTCAGTGGGGCGTAGGCCTGGCCATGCCCCTGTGGTGTGGAAAGCCACTCGGAGCCTTCCTTGTCTGTGTCCCCAGCCTGAGGTGGACAAATGGGCACTCACCTGGGGTGTCGCCTGGGCTGCAGTAACATCTGGAGCTTCTTCTGTGGATCCCACAAGTGCCCTCTCCTCCCCTCTTTGTCCCCAGAGAAGCCAAGTGTCTTCTCCCAGGAGCTCAAGGATGCCACAGTCATGGAGGGGGAGGATCTGACCCTGGTCTGTGAGACCACTGTCCCGGACAACCCCGTGTACTGGACCAAGGATGGGCAAGCCCTGCGGGTATCAGCCCGGTGCCAGCTGAGCCGTGAGGGCCACCGTGCCCAGCTGGTCATCACTGACACCACCCTGCAGGACAGTGGGCGCTACAAGTGTGAGGCTGGGGGTACCTGGAGCAGCTCCATCGTCAGGGTCCACGGTGAGCCCCCAGCAGCACGGGGTGCCCATGGTTTTCGTCTTTCTCGGGGGTGGGGAGGCTCTGGAGCCCATCCAGCTCCCTCTCTCTTGGTCTTTGCCCTCTCTGTGTCTGTGTGTGTGGGGGGGGGAGGGTATGGGGGATTTGTCCAGCTCTGTCTGTCAGGTCTCTCTGCAGCTCATCCCTGTCACGGCTGCTTCCTGTCTCTGCTGCTGAGAGACCCCCCCCCACACACACCCCTTGCTCTCTGTTGGTCTCCTGACTGGCATTCTCCTTTGTACTTGATTCCTGACTTTGTCTTGTGATCTGACATCTCTGTGTCTCCCTCCTACTGGCTTGGCCCATCTCCATCAGCCTCTGTCAGCCTGAGCTGAGTAACACATGCCACAGACAGGGCAGCTCAAATACCAGACATTTATTTCTCCCCCACCTGCAGAGGGTTCCAGGTGGGGGCAGGGCTGGTTCCAGGTGGGGGCAGGGCTGGTTCTCCTGTAACCTCTCTCCTTGGTGTGTGGACGGCTGTCTCCTCCCTGAGTTCTCCCATGGTTGTCCCTCTGTGTACATCCATGTCCTGGTCTCCTGTTCTTACAAAGAAACCAGTCATTTGATCTTGGCCCACCCTGGTGACCTCATTTTACATTTCTCACATCTTTAAAGGTCCCACTTCCCAATCAGGTTGGGGCTCCAGTATGTGAAGGGAGTCACACTACAGCTCACAACACTCTACCCTTCTTTGTTCATCTGTTTGGCTTCCCCTTCTGGAGGGCAGAGGTCTCAAGTCACTGTTACCAGCCCCTGGTGTAGAAGGGATGAGGCCGCTGGTCTGCAGAGTGCGCTGGTGCCTCCAGCCCTCCTCAGCTGTAGGAGAGGTGAGGACAAGCCGAACTTGTGCCTTCCGCAGCACGGCCGGTACGGTTCCAGGAGGGGCTGAAGGACATGGAGGTGCTAGAGGGCGGGGCAGCCACGCTGTGCTGTAAGCTGTCGTCCGTGGCTGTGCCTGTGGAGTGGCACCGGGAGGATGAGGTTCTGCGGCCAGGAGGCAAGTACAGCATGCGGCAGAGGGGCCCCGCACTGGAGCTGGTGGTCCAGGACCTGCAGCCCTGTGACAGTGGGCAGTACTCCTGTCACTTTGGGGACCAGACAACCTCAGCCATGCTTACTGTGAAGGGTAAGATGGCCCTGCCCTGCCCAAGCAGCCCTGTGGAGCCCTTTTATCCCCTGTAGGAGGATGAGGGTGATGAGCCCTGTTTCTGACCTTCCACAGCCTCGCCTGCTGAGTTCATAGGAAGAATGAAAAGCAAGGAGGCCACAGAAGGGACCACAGCCACCCTGCACTGCAAGCTGAGCAAGGCGGCCCCTGTGGAGTGGAGGAAGGGGCCCGAGACCCTCAGAGCTGGGGACAGAGTCAGCCTGAGGCAGGACGGGGCCGTGTGTGAGCTGGAGATCCGGGACCTGGCTCTGACTGATACTGGGGAGTACTCGTGTGTGTGTGGGCAGGAGAGGACGTCCGCCACGCTCACCATCAGGGGTAAAGACCGAGTGTGGCCAAGCAGAGAGGTGTTCTGGTGTCTGCTACTCATGTCATGACATCTGTGTGCACTTGTGTCACCCTGTCCCATGGTTCAACAGAGTCTCTTCCTCCTTCTGAGGCTGTTGTTCACACCAGGAGGAAGTAGCACCTGAGACACTTAACTCTCATCATGTCACCACTGACATTGTCCTGTTGTCCTCTTGGAGTCTGTGTCATTTCCTCTATCCAGTCATGTTGTGCCCTAGCATTCCTCATGGAAACTGTCCCACATGTCTCCCCAACCCTCCCCTGCACTGTCCACCAGTGTCCTACAAAGCGTGAGGCGGAGGTGTCCCTGAAAGTGGCCTTGGACACTCTGTTCAAGGGCTGAGCTGAGGGCAGCCACAGTCCACAGCAGGGACTGAGTACAGCCGGTTGAGGCTCTTGTCCAGATGGGTTTTATGCCTTCACTGTGTTGCCCTTTCTTGTCCTATCTGTGCACTCAGATGTGTGATTGTGTCTGCGTGTATTTGCCCCTCTCCCAGCCCTACCTGTGAAGTTCATTAAGGGTCTGAGGAAGGAAGAGGCCACAGAAGGGGCCACGGCCACCCTGCACTGCGAGCTGAGCAAGGCGGCCCCTGTGGAGTGGAGGAAGGGGCCCGAGACCCTCAGAGCTGGGGACAGAGTCAGCCTGAGGCAGGACGGGGCCGTGTGTGAGCTGGAGATCCGGGACCTGGCTCTGACTGATACTGGGGAGTACTCGTGCGTGTGTGGGCAGGAGAGGACATCCGCCACGCTCACCATCAGGGGTAAAGAACTTCATGAGGCTTCGTGGGGACTCATTTGGGAACTGTCCTTCCTTTCCTGTCTCTTGCACACATATTGTGTGCTCAATGGCACTCAGCTCCTTCCTGCCCTTGTTCGTTTCCCTCTGCCCCTACTTTCTTTTTTTTCTTTTAAATATATTTTATTGATTATGCCATTACAGTTGTCCCATTCCCCACCTTCCTTCCCCTCCACCCTGCACACCCCCTCCTCCACCATTCCCCCCCTTTAGTTTATGTCCAGGCATCACAAGTTCTTTAGATTCTATATTTCCCATACTACTCTTGCCCTCCCCCCTGTCTATTTTCTACCTACCATCTATGCTACGTATTCTCTGTACCTTCTCCCCCCTTCTCCTCCTCCCACTCCCCTGTTGCTAACCCTCCATGTGTTCTCCATTTCTGTGGTTCCACTCCTGATCTAGCTGTCCTCTTAGTTTGCTTTTGTTTTAGGTGTGGTTGTTAATAACTGTGAGTTTGCTGTCCTTTCACTGTTTATATTTTTCATCTTCTTTTTCTTAGATAAGTCCCTTGAACATTTCATAAAATAAGGGCTTGGTGATGATGAACTCCTTGAATTTGACCTTATGTGAGAAGCACTTTATCTGCCCTTCCATTCTAAATGAAAGCTTTGCTGGATAAAGCAATCTTGGCTGTAGGTCCTTGGATTTCATGACTTGGAATACTTCTTTCCAGCCCCTTCTTGCCTGTAAGGTCTCTTTTGAGAAATCTGCTGACAGTCTGATGGGTACTCCTTTGTAGGTGACTGTCCCCTTATCTCTTGCTGCTTCTAGGATTCTCTCCTTCATTTGAATCTTGGCTAATGTAATTATGATGTGCCTTGGTGTTTTCCTTCTTGGGTCCAACTTCTTGGGGACTCTCTGAGCTTCCTGGATTTCCTGGAAGTCTATTTCCTTTGCCAGACTGGGAAAGTTCTTTATTATTTGTTTAAATAAGTTTTCCACTTGTCACTCTTCCTCTTCCCCATCTGATACCCCTATAATTCAGATGTTGGAACGTTTAAAGATGTCCTGGAGGTTCCTAAGCCTCTCCTCATTTTTTTCAATTCTTGTTTCTTCATTCTTTTCTCGTTGGTCATTTTTTTCTTCCTTCTGGTCCACTCCCTTGATTTGAGTCCCAGTTTCCTTTCCATCACTATTGGTTTCCTGTGCATTTCCTTTCATTTCAATTAGTTTAGCTTTCATTTGTTCCTCTAATTTGTGACTAAAATCAAGCAGTTCTGTGAGTACCCTGATCACCAGTGTTTCAAACTGTGCATCTGATAGGTTGGCTATCTCTTGGTCACTTAGAATTATAGGCTCTGGTGCTTTGAGCTGTTCTTGAGCCATGTTTTGGTCTGTTCACACCTGTTATGTATGAGAGGCGGAGCCTTAGGTGTTCATCAGGGTGGGGTGACCCAGTTGCTGGGTTGTGACAGTGTATGTGGGGGCGGGGTCAGAGAGGGACAATGGCGTTTGTTCTGCTCTCTCTTGGATTTTGGTCCCCTCTGCTGCTTCCTGCAAGCAAACCGGGCCCCCCTGGTACCGTCTCCTGGGTGTGTGGGCATGTGAACCCTCCAGACCCACCTGTGGGTCTCTCCAACGAACTCTCTGTGAGCCTGGGAACTTCTCCCATCACCTCAACCCTGAAAGTTTCTCCAGTTGGTGCCTTTAGGCTTTAATTCCCATCTCTGGAGCTCTAGCCTGCACAGTCTGTCTCACTGCTCTTTTTTTTTGGCCTGCTTTATCTGCCCACAAATGTGTGACAGTGGTCAGCCAGCCGCCTGCTCCCTCACGGGGTCTGCCAGTTGCCACCCCACACCTGGGATCTTCCAACTGCCGCCTATGCGTCTGGGTTGGTCTGGCCACTTTTTCCTGCCCGACCCCACTCTGCCAGCTGCTGGCTCCGTCCCTCTTACCAGTCTGGCTGAATGGTTCATTGTTGTTGGACTTCAGTACGGTTCAATTTTCTGTCCGTTTTGGTTGCATTTTTGTTACTAAAACTTTGTTGTCTTTAAACTTGATTGTGCGAGGAGGCACAGTGTTTCCACCTATGCCTCCATCTTGGCGGCCCCCGTCTGCTTTCTGTTACTGCATAGTCTCAGACCTGGCGTCTAGGTACTGATCTTCATCTAAATCACCTCCTTTAACCAGTCTCCTATGCGGCTGGAATGCCAGTGTGTCCCTCTGTCTCTCGTAATGTACTTATATTTTCCCCTTTCTCCCTAACCTCTAGTCAGGATGTGAGGGCTTTCCCTGCCTTAGGGGTCTGAGGGGATCCCTGGCCCTGATGACCTGGTTGGACCTAGCTCTCTGCCCATGGACA
Organism: Sturnira hondurensis; assembly: GCF_014824575.4. Classification (NCBI taxonomy): domain Eukaryota; kingdom Metazoa; phylum Chordata; class Mammalia; order Chiroptera; family Phyllostomidae; genus Sturnira; species Sturnira hondurensis. Next base: position 4,453,974 of record NW_028090728.1, on the reverse strand, counting down.
TTTGGGTGGCAGCTTTGTGATATTCACATGGTTATATCTGGAGCTCCTCTTAAAGCTCCCACCATAGACCCTCTTTCCCCTTGAGGGAGACCCAGGCCCACCATCTCAAAACCTTCCCCAGTCTCCTGGGACCTGTAGCAATGGGTCCTTTGGGTGGCTAGGCAGCTGGGGTGAAGCTGAGGGCCAGGCCAGCCCTAGGTTCTCAGCGGGGCTGACTGGGTGTGGGGAGCTCTGTCTCCTGGCTGGGTCTCTGGACTTAGCTCGTGTCCTCTCTGCCCACCCACCCTGAAGCCCCACAGCTGGTATTCAGAGAGCCCTTGAGGAGCCTGCAGGCTGAAGAAGGCACGTGGGCCAGCCTGCAGTGTGAGCTGTGGGAGCCCAGTACTGTGGTCTGGAGCAAGGGTGGCTTGGAACTACAGGCCAATGAGCGCCTGGAGCCACGGCAGCAGGGTTGCTTGGTGGAGCTGGTACTGAAAGACCTGTGCCGGGAGGATGCGGGCGAGTACACCTGTACCTGTGGCTCCCAGGCCACCAGTGCCACCCTCACTGTCACAGGTGGGCCCCAAGGTGGGCTCTGCCCTCAGCACACCTGCTTTGGGGCTTCCCTCTGGGCTAGAGTCCCACCTGGGAAATTACATCTGGGGGGACCCTGGCTCTTGCAGGGCTGGTGAGCAGACCTGACCTGAGGTTCTGTCGACCTTATGTCCCCCTCCCCACAGCTGCACCTGTGCGGTTCCTCCAGGAGCTGCAGGCCCAGGAGGTGGATGAGGGTGCATTGGCACGCCTGCGCTGTGAGCTGAGCCAGGCAGGCGCCAGTGTGGAGTGGCGCAAGGGCATGCTACAACTCTTCCCCTGCGCCAAGTATCAGATGGTGCAGGAGGGTGTGACTGTGGAGCTGCTGGTGCATGGTGTGGAGCAGGAGGACAGTGGCTACTATACCTGTGACACAGGCCACACTCAGAGCACTGCCAGACTCTCAGTCCGAGGTGAGCTGTCCCTGGTCTCTGCCTCTCCCAGGCCCCTCAGGCCCCTCAGGCCCTGTGGAACGGAGTGGGGGTGCCTTGCTCAGCACCTCTAAGTGCCCCTTCTGGCCCCTCAGCCCCTAGGCCCGTCTTCCAGACTGAGCTGCAGGACACAGAGCAGGAGGTGGGCAGCCTGGCCCAGCTGTGCTGCCAGCTGAGCCAAGTGGAGCCTGGGGCCCCTGTGCAGTGGCTCAAGGAGGGTGTGGAGCTTCACGCAGGCCCCAAGTATGAGATGCGTCACCAGGGGCTTGTGTGTGAGCTGCTAATCCACGGACTTGAGGCCAAGGACTCTGGCGAGTACGCCTGCGTGGTGGGTGGCCAGAAAACCATGGCCTCTGTCAAGGTCAGAGGTGAGCCCTCCTCTAAAAGCTATCCTTTGACCCCCTCTCACCAAGTGCTGTTCTGGGGTGGCTCTCAGGCCCCTGGGGTTACAAGCTGTCTTCATTTCTGCACCACTCACCTGTTGACAGTGGGAAAACTAAGGCTGCGGCCCCTGGATGTTGCACGGCCCCCTGCCCCCAGCCAGCAGGTGGGGAAGCCTGACCTGAGCTGCCCCTTCTGGGCCCCTGTCTGTCTGAATGTCTTGCCTCCCTGATGTCCCAGACAAAACAGGGCTGACCACAGGGTGGAGATGGACAGAGGCAGCTTACCACTCTGCAGCCTCTTGTCCACCTTCTCCTAACAGAAGCACCCTCAGCCCATCTTTGCCCCCAGGGGTCTGTGTTTATAGCAAATGGGCTGACAAATATCATGTGAGGCAATGGAGGCCATGGCAGGAAGAGTATGAGAATATCCAAGAATGCTTCTTGGAGGAGGGGGAGTGGGAGGTTGGCTGGGGTGCTCAGACCTGGTTGGTAAAAGGCCCCCTTTGGCCACACACCCCAGAGTCTGAGATAACCCTCCTGTGGGGCCTGGTTGCCACTGAGGTACAGACCATAATAGATGTGGGGTACAGCTGCAAGGTGTTGAGGGTAGAGGCCACAGGTGCCCAGTGACATCCCTGGGACCAGCAGCATCTCTGCTGCTGCAGAACAACAAGGTGACAGAGGTGGCCATGCAGGGCAGTCACACCCACACACTTTGGCTAAAGGGCATGACACCTGAAGATGCAATCTCTTTTCATGTGGGCCTCCACAGGCCCTGAGCCCAGCTCACGGTCTGAGGTGGTGGGTGAGGGTGGCTGCCCCTCTCACCACACTTGGAGCCAGAACATCCAGGCCCTATTCAGGGACAGACGCAGACTACAAGCATCCCTGTTTGGGGGGGTTGGGAACTAGCCCCACACATGGGTGGTGTCCTGGGGGAAGATTCCAGGACTGGGAGGTGCTCCTGACAATGGGGCATCCCCAGTGCTGAGATTGATGCCACGCCTCCCCTGGTGCAGCCCCCAAGGTGACCATTCTGGAGCCCCTGCAAGACGTGCAGCTCAGTGAGGGCCAGGACGCCCACTTCCGATGCCACCTGTCCAGGGCCTCTAGCCAGGAGGCCCGCTGGGCTCTGGAAGGGGTGCCCCTGCAGGCCAACGAAATGAATGACATTACAGTGGAGCAAGGCACATTCCACTCGCTCACTCTTCACAAGGTGGGACCCTGGGACTTGCCTCCATCCACATGCTTCCAGGAGCATGGGAGGGGACAGTTCCAACTCTAGCTGGATTTCCCCGGGGACTTGCCAGAAAAGATAGTCCAAATGGGTTGCAAGGCTGAGACTCCATCTCTCCTCCCACAGGTGACTCTGGAGGATGCTGGAACCATCAGTTTCCAAGTGGGCTCATGTAGCTCAGAGGCCAAGCTGACAGTCACAGGTGGGCAGCCCCCATCCCATGCCTGGCAAGGCAATGCCTCCATATTCTTCCCTACTTAAAGAGCTGTTGGGGGTGGTGAGGTCAGAAACCCATTTTCCAGCAGTGGTCTTGCCTTGGGGTGCAATTTTCCAACTCATGACTGCTCAAGCCATGAACTGGATTGCCCATTGAAGTGGGCCGGTGAAGATCAGCTCAAGAGATTCTGGCGTGCATGTGGGGTCCCTGTGTGGGGTTAGTGCTGTCTGTAGGGGGGAGATGGGAATCTGGGCCATGGGGGAAGGAGGCTGGGTCCTGAGGAGGAAGCCCTCTGTATGGTTACCCTCTGTATGGCTAATCTTATGACATAGGTCATCTTAACACACATGTGCCCACTTAACAGGCTCCCATGTGACGGTGTAATAGTATAGTGTACTTGGCCTCAGGCACGCAAACAGGATTTCAAGGACCTTCAACTTGGGTTATACCTTGTCTGCAGAGCTGGTCATTCCCGAGCATCTCTCCCTTATTGTTCTACTCCTGATTTTCACACTGATCTCACCTGTTTAACCAACTGTTAGACATCATCAACCCACTTACCATCCATCCATTCATCTACCATCCATCATCCACTCATCCAATATGTAACATCCATTCACCATCCACCCATCCACCATCAATTCATTTTTCATCTATCTACTAACCATCATCTTTCATTATTGATTGATTAATCTATCTACCATCAATCCATCTATCCATCTATCATCTATTCATCGAGCATCTACCATCCATTCACCATCCACCCATCCATCTATCATTAGTCATCTATCTATCTGTTGTCCACCATCCATTTGTTCATCAGTCCAACTACCCATTCATTCATTCACTTACCCATCATACCTGTACCCAGCCATCCACTTGTTTACTTATCCATCCATCCAGCCATTCACCATTCACCATTATTCATCTGTCCATTCATTCATCCATCCATCCACCTATCCATCCATCCACCATCCATTAATTCATCAATCAGTTCATCCATTCAGTCATTTATCCATCCATTTATCACCCATTTACCCAGCCATTAATCTGTTCACCTGTACATTCATCCATCTACCCATCTATTCATCACCTACCATCCATTGAACAAACCCTCTAAGCCTCTACTTTTGTCTAAGTCTCAGACCTGGAGAGGAGCCAGGTGCAGCTCTGCCATCAGGGAGTCCCCAGTCCACAGGGGTAATTGGGCATTGGAGACAAAACACGTCCTGGGTCTTCAGTGGTGGACAGACACAGCCAGCTCTGTGGCCTCTGGGGCTGGGAAAAGCCTCAAGTTGGGTGGTGGGAGAGGGATCGTGTCCTAGGTGTCCTGATCAGGCCAGACCAGGAAAGGCTTTGTGTGTCCATCAGAGTGAGTGTCTCGGAGGGGGACGTGGAGCTGTGTTGGCCCTTATGGGACTTGCTTAGGGCTGTGCCTTGGTCCCTGTCAGACATCCTGTGCCAACTGGCCTGCATACAGACACGCTGCCATGTCCTTGGGGGAGGGCAATATGCATGGGGTTGTGCTAATGGATGTCCTTGTAGGTGGTGTATGGGTGATCTTGGGGATGGTGCTGGAGCTGGGAATGGGGAACTGGAGGAGCAGGCAGAGACTGTCAGATGTACACTCTTGGGAGAGGGTTGGGGCAGGTGGAGGGGTGGTGCTGGGATTTCGGTGGTGCATGCCCAGGGAGGTCTTGGGGGGCTTCTGAGGAGGGCCTGGCTGGAGCAGGCATGGGAGCACAGCGACTGCATCTGGGAAGCCCCTGGTTCAGGCCTGCTGTGTGATGGAGTAGGAAGCAGTTGCCATAGGATTAGGGCACTGAAATCTTAGGGCCAGGGGCACCGAAGGAGACATGGGGATAAATGGTCTTCTGGGAATAGGAGGAGCATCTGCTTCCACACCTTCAGGGAGGGAGGGCTTACTCCCTGAGGCAGACCCCACCTGCTCAGAGTGGCGGCCCACAGACTCTCCTCCCTGGAGGATCTCCTCCCACCCGACAAAGATCGAAGCCATGGGGCTTGGGGCTGGTTCATTCTACCTGTTGAAGAGGCCATGGATGCATGTCTTCTGTATACTTTTGTGAAACTGGGTACGTGCCAGAGAGGGGCATGGTTGCAGGGGGTGCTGAGCCTGCTCTCTATGGGTGGTCTGAGTGTATTATTCCATGAGCAGGTTTGGATAGCTGGCCTAGTTGGATCTCTAGACCCAGGGATCCCCAAATGGTGGACCCCTACATGACCATGTGGGCCCAGGGCACTCCAGCCTGCCCTCCTGTTGCCCTCTTGTGCAGAGGCAGCACCATACCTGGTACGTGGCTTGCAGAACGTGGACGTGTTTGCAGGGGAGGTGGCCACATTCTCCTGCGAGGTGTCCCGTGCAGGTGGGCCTAAGGCCCACTGGTGGCTGGATGGGACCCTACTGCAGGACGGCCCCCAGAGCACCATCTTCGAGCGTGATGGGACCTTCCATTCCCTCACGCTGTCAGGCCTGGGGGTTGCTGACTCAGGCACCATCACCTACCATGCAGGGTCCCTGGTCTCCACGGCCAAGTTATTGGTCAAAGGTACCAGCCGATGGAACCCTGCCCGCACTGATGCTTCTGCCCCTGCTGTTCCCGCATGCTTCCTGCAGGCTCCTGGGCAGGGGTTTGGGGACTGGCATCGCCCACACGTGCCATGTTTGGGCGTTCAGGCAGGTCACCGTCTTGCTTTCTGGGTGAGAAAGAAGGCCTGGCTCAGAGCATGAAACTAGAGGCCAACTTCATGACCACCTATTCACAGGGCCCTGAGTATTTCTGCTACCTGGCTGCCACTCTGTGGCTGCATGTAAGTCAGGTGCACACCCAGAGGGCAGCCTAGAGGTGAGGGCAGACTTCCCACCCAGACTGCCTGCCCTGTCCCTGTTTGTGGCTGCTGCCACTGCTGTGGTTTGGGTTGGGATCTCATGTTCCTTTGGGAACGAGTTAGTCATTAGGGAGGGCAGTAGGCTGCAGGGGCCCCTCAGAGCACTCCAAGTGGGTGTGTCATGTGCTCCTGGGAGGGTCACTTGGTATGTCTCCGCCTGGCATGCTTGCTGACAGGCCCTCTGCATTGTTGCAGAGCAAATGGATATCTCCTCTAGGTCCAAAGGGTAGGCCATTTGTTGAGCATGACTTTGCCAGGTGGAGATTGGATGGTGTCCTCTGGAGAGGTCCTTGGAAAGGGACAAGCTGGGCTGGGGCTGCTGTGTGCCTAGCAGAGGGTGTGGACACTGAGGGAGCCCCTGGGCTTTTGGGAGGGAGTGTTGTGTCCCTGCTGGGGTAGCATGCTCCCCAGGACTCAGAGGGTTAGATAGTCCAGGAGAGGCCCAGTGGACAGAGGCCATCTGCCACAGATGGGGTGTGTGGGGGCAAGACTTGCCCTGTGTTGCCATGGGCAGGTCCTGGTATGCCATGGCCAGTTCTTTTCCTGCCAAAGGCCCTCGCTTGCTTGCCAATGAACCACTGCCACTGACTGCATAGGATGGGTGGGCTCTGGCCACACTGCTTAGGCTGACACGTGCCCGGCGTGTCGGCCGACAGATCCCACGGTGGAGGTGGTCAGTGCCATGCAGGACCTGGCGGTGGAGGAGGGCGGTGCGGCCGAGCTCCTTTGCCAGTACTCACGGCCGGTGCTGGCCACGTGGAAGAAGGACGAGCAGGAGGTATGCGCCGACGGGTGCCGTGTCGTCCTAGAGCAGGACTGGACCGTGGCCAGGCTGTCCTTCAGGCCGGCCTTGCCCTGCGACAGTGGCGTCTATTCTTGTGAGGCCGCAGGTACCCGTGTGGTGGCCCTGCTGCAAGTGCAAGGTGAGGCCCCTCAGTAGGCAGCCCCAGGCATGGTTTGAGCCAAGATGTAATGGAGTAAACATCAGGTAGTGACAGCCAGTGCTGCATGACCGTGACAGTACTAGAAAGACAGGATCCAAGCAGGTAGATCCTACTGGAGCTGGCTGGGCCCTGAGCCCACCCACCCAAACCTGCACCCCTTACCAAGCAACCTGATAAGACAGGGTGGCTGGACAGATCCTGGGCAGAGGCTGCACCTAAAGAACACTGGGGATGTAGAGGCAGGCAGGGAAACAGTGTCTGGGCAGGTGAGTGAGCAGGCTTGAGCCACGGGGCCCTCAGCAGGGCTCTAGGTGGGCTGTGTCCCCAAACCCTGTGTTCAGATCCCAGCTCTGCCTCTTTCTAGGCTGGTCACTCAGAGGGTGTACCAAGCCCCATGTCCCTGAGAGGATATGCAGTTGGGGGACCAGGAGGCAGTGGGCTTCCCACTCTGTGAAAGGCTGGGGCCACTTTCTTATTGAGAAAATCTTAACCAGTCCTGGTGGTGAGTGAGCTGGAAGGTGGAGAAAGCTGTCAGGAGGCCTTTCATGGTGGAAAGCAGGTGTGAGCAGGTGATACCAGCATCCACGACTGGTCACCTGAGGTCACCCCCACCCCATTCACTCACTAGCTCAACAACTAAGTTTTGTAAACCTCTTTTTGGTGCTTGTGAGCACATCAGGGAATGAACAGAAACCTCTCCCTGCATGGTGCCCCCCCTGACACCCTGCTGAAAAGTGTTACAGGAGCTCTGGGGAGGGACTGCAGCGTGTCCCAGGACTGGAGTGGGTGGCAGTGGCGGGGAGGCTGGGTCTCATGGATATCTGGGCAGAGCCTTCAGCCACGGGCAGGGCCCAGTGGGGAAGGGGGCACTGGAAGGAAGTGGGGCCAGCAGGCGCTCGGGGCTTGCTGCGGCTTTAAAATCCTTGATTTTATCCAAAAAAGCTGCAGTGGCACCCTCAGGCAGGAGCTAAGGGTGAGCCCCTGCAGTGGTCTCCCCAGCATCTCCCGGGCATCCCCTGCTCCCTGCCCCTGCAGGGGTCGGCTGGAGCCTGGCCATGCATCAGGCAGACTGCAGCCAGACTCCTGTGTCCCCATCAGTTCTGTTGCATGGAAGGAAGGGGCTGGGCCACAGTGAGTCTGGTCTGTGGTGTAAGCAGCTTAGGGCGGGAGGGCAGTCTGGTAGAGGGATGTGGATGGCCCACGTGTCCTTTGCTCTGAGACAGTCTCCCCCCTCAGTCACTGGGCTGCTGTTCAAAGCATCCACCTTGCCTACAGGTATGGGCCTGGGCTGCAAACAAGCTGGCGGGAGCACCAGGGCTGCTTGTGGCTTCCATCCAGGACATGTACCCAGACAGTATTGGGGTTGTGGGCCCTGGCCTCTGGCTCAGTGACTGCATGGGCTCCTTACTATTGTGTGGGTCTAGGCCAGACACTCCCTAGCACCCAGGCCCATCCTGGGTCACCTGGTGCTTCTTTCCTGCCTGATCTCCCCACCTGGCCCCTTGCATCCTTCACCCCACCAGCCTGACTCCCTGCTGTCTGCCATGCATCCATCCTTCCTTCCCATTCTAGTGTCCCCTCATGTCACTCTTCTTGGCTTGACACCTGTCCTGGGAATGGCACTAGGAGGTGGCAAGCCAGCACAGCCAAGCACTGAAGTCCTGGCTTCCATGAAAAACATAGAGCCATTTATTACAGACTCACAGACTTTGGAGGAGAGAACCACGGAGGGTTGGGGATGTGGGTAGGGGTGTCTCTGGTTCACAGAGTTGGCTGGGAGACAGAGGGTCAGATCCTGAGCCCTGCTGTGGCTCTGGTGAGTTTTAGGAGCAACTGTGAGACTTCTCACTTGCGAAGTAGGGAGGACCCCTTTCTGACCACGAGCTTGGTGATCAGGGCCTTTGGAGGATATGCATGGTGGCTCTGTGTACATACCACTGTCCCCCTCCTGGTGGCCTACTGCTTGAACCTATGTCCTGGGGGGTCCCCCCTTGACTATGGGGGGACCGGAGTGGTAGAGGCTCCCAAGCCCTAAGCCACCCCTTCCATCCCCCAGCCAAGAACACAGTGGTGCGAGGCCTGGAGAACGTTGAGGCGCTTGAGGGAGGTGAAGCCCTGTTCGAGTGCCAGCTTTCCCAGCCAGAGGTGGCTGCCCACTCCTGGCTGCTGGACGACACACCGGTGCACAGCTCCGAGAATGCTGAGGTGGTCTACTTCGAGAACGGCCTGCGGCACTTGCTCCTGCTGAAAAACCTGCGGCCTCAGGACAGCTGCCGGGTGACCTTCCTGGCGGGAGATGTGGTGACGTCTGCGTTCCTCACCGTCAGAGGTGAGGGTGTGGGCGAGGGGTCTCTGGGACTCCTTCCACTGGATACCCTTCCTGAGGTGCAGGAGTTGAGCTAGTCCCACAGGCAGGTGGAGTGTAGGCCTCTCAGACCCTTTCTACCAAACACTGTTTCAAGACTCTGGGGATCAGGTTGGGACCAAAGGGGTAGGGGTGTGGCTGAGGGTCTCTGTCAGCCCTGCTACGGGAGGCTGGATCTGCAAGGAGAGCCTGGGCTGCATGGTGAGTGTGGGCAGGGTCTCTCAGACCCCTTCCCCCTGACATTGCACTGTGTCGAGGAGGGAGTGGGCAGAACCGGAAGGGCTGCGATGTTGATTCTGAGCTTCCATTTGAGGCTCAGCATTGCAGCCTCTGCTAAGAGGTAGAAGAAAGGTGGGGTGGTGAGAAGGGTGGCTTGGGGGTCTCCAAACCTCTGAACATGGTTCCTGGCCCCAAGCTCATGCTCTGGCCCTTGCCCCACAGGCTGGCGCTTGGAGGTCCTGGAGCCCCCGAGGGACATGGCTGTGCAGACGGGAAGCCAGGCCCACTTTAGCTGCACGCTCAACGAGGTGGTGCCGGTGGGCGAGGCAACCTGGTACATCAACGGGGTGGCAGTGCAACTTGATGATGCCAACTGGACGGTTACTGCGGATGGCAGCCACCACACACTGCTGCTGCACTGTGCCCAGCTGCACCACGCCGGCGAGGTCACCTTTGCTGCCCGTGACGCTGTGGTCTCCGCGAAGCTCACTGTGCTGGGTGGGTGGCTAGCCTGCCTATTGCCACTTGGGTGCTGGACTTGCTGGTGGGTGGGTAGGGTGGGTAGGTTCCAGCCCCAGAAGCTACTGGGGGCTTTCCGTGTCACACCACCCAAGGTGGGCTGCATACACAGTCTCTCTGTGACTGAAACACGCTCCCTAAGACAGGCACCTGACACTGCCACTCACAGACCTGGGGGTGGTCTGCCCACACTCTCACTGCGCCCAGAACTAGACACCAGGGCTCAAGCAGCGGTGCCCCAGGTGGGCAGATGCAGGGTGCCACACTGACTGCCCCCTTCACCCCACCACACAGGCCTCCCTGATCCTCCAGAGGATGCTGAGGTGGTGGGGCGCAGTGACCGCTCTGTGACGCTGTCCTGGGCAGCACCCACCAGTGATGGTGGTGGAGGGCTCTGCGGTTACCAGGTGGAGATGAAGGCATCTGCCACAGGCGAGTGGCAGCTGTGCCACAAGCTGGTGCCCGGGCCTGAGTGCATTGTGGATGGCCTGGCCCCCGGGGAGACCTATCGCTTCCGTGTGGCAGCAGTGGGCCCTGCAGGGGCCGGAGAGCCCGTGCACCTGCCCCAGATGGTGAGGCTAGGTGAGCTGTTACCTTGGTCCCAGCTGGTGAAGATAGGGGTCCAGCCTGAAGCACTCAGGCCTCCCCATGCCATGGGTGGGGTGGGGCAGGGCAAGTCCCTGCTGACGTGCTCATCTGCTGCAGAGCCCCTGGAACCTGCTCCTGTGCCCCCTTCTCCCGAGAGCCGTCAGGTGGTAGCCGGCGAGGACTTGCGTCTGGAGTGTGAAGTGGCAGAGGCCGGTGAGGTTGTCTGGCTGAAGGAGATGGAGCCCATCCAGTTTGGTGGGCGCTTCCAGGCCGTCTCCCACGGTCGGCGGCAGACACTGGTGATCCGCGGCTTCTCAGCAGAGGACCAGGGAGAGTACTGCTGCCGCCCGGCCGGAGACCCGACCTCTGCCGCTGCCATCACCTTCCAGGGTGTGCCTCTGGGCCCAGAGTCGGGGGGGGGGGTGGGAAAGTGGGAGGGACCCTGGGGTGTGGTGACCTCCACAGCAAGGGGCCACTTGGGATGCCCACCTCACACCAAAGTAGATGGAAGCTTGCTGGGGAGAGGCCCAGACCCTGCATGGATCAGCCTCACATCAGAACCTGTATCTCGGGCATCTTAGGCTGCACCCCTTCCCTGACCCAGGTCCTGGGCACATAGCCCTTACTGCCCACTGCTGGTCCCTTCAGTCCTCAGGCTCCTGTCCTCTGAGTCCCTCTGCCCTCCAAACCTTCCCATGGCCTCCAGGCTCCCTGACCAGGGGAAATTGAGTCTCAGACACAGCTGTTTGGAGCTTCTGAAACCTTGGGAAAACTGTGCCCTTAGAGCTCTGTGGGGCCAGGCAGGTAGCAGGGGCCTCCTGAGGGGACACTGTTGGCACCCCAGGAGGGCCAGGGCCATGACTGTGTTCCCACCTGGCTGACCAGTCCTCTGCTGCCCACAGTGGTGCTGACCCCGAGATCTGGGGATGAGGTCCCTGCACAGCCCAGCCTGCCCCCTGAGGCAGCCCAGGAAGGCGACCTGCACCTGCTGTGGGAGGCCCTGGCTCGGAAGCGCCGCATGAGCCGCGAGCCCACATTGGACTCCATCTGCGAGCTGCCCGAGGAAGACGGGCGCCTGCTGTACCAGCAGCAGGAGGCAGAGGACGCAGCCCCTGACCTCTCGGAGGATTACTCCACAGCTGATGAGCTGGCGCGTACAGGCGAGGCTGACCTGTCACACACCAGCTCTGATGATGAGTCCCGGGCAGGCACTCCTTCTCTGGTTACCTATCTCAAGAAGGCTGGGAAGCCTGGTGCCTCTCCACTGGCCAGCAAGGTGAGCCTCCAGCCTGGCCTGCAAGGGAGGCCTGGGTGTCTCAGATCTTAGCCACCAGGTCACTGTCCACCATCTATCCACCATCCACCACCCACCAACCCATCCAGCCAGACAGCCTTTATCCATCTGTCTGTCACCAATCATTTATCCATCCATCTGCCATTCACATATCCACTTGTGCATCCACCGCCCACCAACACATCCATCCATGTTCATCTTCCTCTGTTTGTCCATACATTCACCCACCTACCTGCCCATCCACCATCCACCATCCACCCGTTCCCTCACTATCACCACTATCACAAACAAGTGGTTCCTTCGTCTATCACCACTCATTTATCCATCCACTATCACCACCTGTTTATCCATCCATCTGCCCTCCACTTAGCCGTTTATCTATCTAGCCCACCATCAAGCATCTATCCACACATCTATTTATCTACCCATTCGCTGATCTGCCCATCTACCCATCCATCCATTCATCATCTGTCCATCCACCCATCCAATTCATCCAGCTGTTTAAACTTTTTCCTGAGGAGCTGGAGCTGGCTTCTCTGTAGTGTTCTTCACAACCCTGTGAGTCTGTCTGGTGACTGTGTGAAGTGCTGTCAGCGAGGCTGGGCTTGATCCATGTGACAACAGGCTCACTCAGGGATCCAGCCTCAGTGAAGGTAGTGTAGTGTTCAGTAGGCAGAGGCAGAGCAGCCTGCTGGAGCCGGGGTGAAGACCAGGTTCTGTCTCCAGCCTGCCCCCAGTGCCCCTGCCCATCCTTTCCCTGACCCAGGCCTTGATTTTCTAACATGACCTGTGCACACAGGTCAGGGCCCCAGCAGCCCCCTCTGGGAAGCTGCAGAAGCAGCAGAAGCAGCCGGCCACAGTGTGCTCGCCACCAGGAGAGTGGAGTAGTGAGGACCTCAGCGACCCATCCCTGGACAAGGCAGCCGTGAAGATCCAGGCTGCCTTCAAGGGCTACAGAGTGCGAAAGGAAATGAGGCAACAGGAGGGGCCCATATTCTGTAGCACATTTGGGGACACCGAAGCTCAGGTGGGGGATGTCTTGCATCTGGAGTGTGTAGTGTCCAGCAAGGCAGATGTGCAGGCTCACTGGCTGAAGGATGGCGTGGAGCTGACTGATGGCCGACACCACCACATTGACCAGCTCAAGGATGGCACTTGCTCTCTGCTGGTCACTGGTGTGGGTCAAGCCGATGCTGGCTGCTACACCTGCCAGGTGAGCAGCAAGTTTGGCTCTGCAGTCCACAGCGCCCGTGTGGTCATCAGCGGGACAGAGAGTGAGGCTGAGAGCTCTGGCAGTGAGCTGGATGACGCCTTCCGCCGGGCAGCCCGGCGGCTGCACCATCTCTTCTGCACAAAGGGCCCAGCAGAGATTTCGGATGAGGAGATCTTCTTGAGTGCGGATGAGGGCTCAGCAGAGTCCGAGCAACCTGGGGACTGGCAGACATACCGAGAAGACGAACACTCGGTCTGCATCCGCTTCAAGACACTGGCTGAGGCCCGCCGGGCCGCTACCCACTTCCAGGAGATGTTCCAAATGCTGGGCATTGGGGTGGACATCAGCCTGTCAGAGGAGGGGCACCAGGGGGTGGAAATACGCATCACCAAGGTGTCCCTCATCCCCGTGGCGCCTTTGGAGCCAGTGCCCAGCCTGCGCACCACAGAGTCCGGTGAGTCTGTAAGCTGCCTGGGGCAGGGCAGGAGAGGTGGGACAAGGCTGGTGGGTGATCGGGGTCAACTGAGAGGTTAAGGCTGCCGTTTCTGGCCCCTGGCATTTGCCACCCACTGAGCTTGGAAGAGCCCTGGCTTTGGGGTGGTTAGAATTCCATGTGCACCACAGCTCTGCCTTCTGCTAGCTAGCCTATCAGAGCTTCAGCGTTCTTATCTGTGGGCCAGCTGAAGGAATGCTGACTTCTGTTTTCTTTCTCCAAGAGGGTTTCAGATGCAATCTATATAAAAGGTGGGCTTCCACGTGGTCTGGTCTGCACCCCATTTCCCACTTCAGCAAATAAAATTAATTAAAAACACATCCCACTGTTTACTTGTATGTCCCTAGAAATGACAGAAGAGGTGTTGTTAACCTGCAGTGTTGTGTCTTGAAATTTTCTCCCTCCAGTTCTGAGCATGAGGCCTCAAACCCTGGACTCCCAGCTACACTGCCGTGGTCCTCCCTCCATGTCCCTTCCTCCCCACTCCCTGTGCTGTCCTTCTGGCCGCAGGGAGGCTTGGGAGAATGGGGAAGAGGGAGGAACTGTTTGGCCATCTGGTCTCTGAGTGCTCTCACTGGAACGGGGGCTGTTGGGTCACATGTGTGGACCTGCCATAGCTGAGGTGATCTGGGGGCCAGGGCTGGGGCTAATGTGCATACTCCATCCACTCCTCCCAGCCCCGGTGTTCCTGACTGAGCTGCAGAACCAGGAGGTGCTGGACGGGTATCCTGTGAGCTTCGACTGTGTGGTGACAGGTCAACCGGTGCCCAGCGTGCGCTGGTTCAAGGACGGGAGGGTACTGGAGGAAGACGACCACTACATGATCAGTGATGACCAGCAGGGCGGCCACCAGCTCATCATTACTGCTGTGGTACCTGCAGACATGGGCGTCTACCGCTGCCTGGCTGAGAACAGCATGGGCGTATCCTCTACCAAGGCCGAACTCCGAGTCGACTGTGAGTGTGGTCCATTGGTGTGCTGACCCAGGGTGGGTGGCCTGGGGGTTCCTGGCTAGGAGGGGCAGTGTGGGATTGGATGATGGTCCAGACTTGGGGCCTCAGGGTCTTGTGGCTGATGGAGAGCTCTCTGGGAGCCCCCTGGGGTGGGGGTGGGGACCTTAACTTCTTGAGAAGCATCAGGGCTGAGGAGGGACCCAGGAAGGTTTGGAGGTGTCCAGGGATGTGGTGGGTGATCAATGGCACTGTGGTCAATTAGTAATACGTGTCAGGCCCCATCTCTGGTTCCTGGCTCACAGCTCCTAAGTCCCTTGAAATTCTCAGCTGATAAGTCATTAAAATGGTGGCTCCTGGCAGATCCCTAGACAGCTTCAGGATGGAGGATGGTCACAGCAAAGACCATGTGACAGTGTGTACAAATGTGTCTGGCTGATTTTTGACAAAAGTGCAAAGCAATTATAAGTGGAGGAAGGATAGAATTTCACAGATGATGCTGGAGTAATTCAGACATTAATAAGGAAAAATAAGAACCTAGACTTTATATGGAAATTAACGCAAATGGATTTCATACCTAAATGTAAAATATAAAACTTTAGAAAAATAATAGGAGAAAATCTTCAGTACCTAGGACTAGGAAAGGCCATCGTATACTTGACCTGTAAAAGAAAAAAATGGTAAAATGGATGTCATCAGAGTTAAAAAGTGCTCTGAGAAAGACTGGTGTACAGAATAAAGTGCTATAGGCTGGGAGGGAATGTCTGCAAACCATACATCTTATAAAGGACTTTATCTAAACTATATAAAGAATGCTCAATATTAAAGTGTAAAAAATGTATAAAAATCCAATTAGAACAGGAGCGTGTACAGACACTTCATGGGAAAGGACCTGGAGATGCCAAATAAGTGTGTGGAAGGTGTCTGACAGAAAAATGCAAATCAGGGCCCAGCAGGACACCTCTGCACAGTCCTGGGTCACTTACATAAAAATGGTGCTGCCGGCCCTGCATTGGAGGAGTGGAGTCAGGAGACCCCCGTGGACTGCTGATGGGAGGGGAAACCAGTGCAACTACTCCAGAACGCGGTGTGTCTGTTTACACAAAACTAATCATGTGCTTACCATATGGCCCAACGATCATTTTATTGGGCATTTATTCAAGAAATGAAAACTCAAATTCAACCTTTGAGTTGAACTCAATAATTATTCAACTCAATAATGCAACCTTTACCCAAATGCTCATAGTAGCTTTATTCCTAATAGCCAAAAACTATTAATAACCCAAAAACTAGGGAGAAAGGGGCACATGTCCTTCGGGGGGTGAGTGGTTAACTGTGTCCTGTGGAGTGCTACTCAGCAAGATAAAGGAACATGTTACCGACACACACAACAGGTGTCATAAAGCTGCATGTTATTCATGAATACATACTGTGGGGGCAACTTTCCTCGCAAGTCCCCCCATGTGCCATGAACGAGAGTAAACATGACAGAGACATGATGTGATCTGCTTGGGGAGGAGAGATGGCCAGTTTCTCAGGGGAAAAAGGCCTTGAGCCCCTTCCTCCAAGGGATTTTATTGGGTTGTAATACACAGGAATACAGGGAGGCAAGGATCAAACAGTAGATAATATTTCAAAGAAATCTGAGGGCTTAGTCTGAGTCAGTGTCTGTCAGGAAGAGAGTTGCAGAAACTTTGGGAGACATACTCATTTCCTCTCGGACCCTTATTATATGAATGCAAGCACTCTTAGCAGAGCAGATTTCACAGGTTTATCAGGAAGTCTTTGTGATGCCAGATTTTTTCCCCAGGACATGCTCTAGCAAGGCAAGGAGCTGCACCCCTCCCCATCAGGTATTCAGGCTTAAGGGGATCAGAGCCAGGAAGCGCTTCTCCCAGGGGACATGGGGACTCGGGCTTTGTCAAAGCCGGGGGGCGAGAGTCCATTGCTCTTTGTTGCAGCCCCCAGAGTCCTTTCATGATGGCCTCCCAAGTGATCATGTCTGGCCTAGGTTGCCCCTCCTCTGAGGAGTCTTACCTGTCCAACCATGCTTTGGGGGCAGGTTGGAAACTGAGGCAGCATTTGCTACCAGAGACAAGCTTTGTCTCCTGCGGCTCGAATTCCAGAGGTCACTGACTCATCCTTAGCCAGAAGGGGTAGAGTTACAATTTCTGAAACCAGGCAGAGCGGTGCACAACATACACACTCGATGGAGTTCATGTGAACCTTGTAAAGTCTGAACCAGGTTGGCAGGTGGATTAATGTCACCATTTATATAGTTCAGAAAAAAGTTAACCTTGCCAGAAACTGGGTGAGGGGTATATGGGGTCTCTGTACTATTTCTCAGAATGGCATGTGAATCTGCAGTTCTCTGGAAATAAAAAGGGAAAAACACTATTAAAAACACAACAATACCCTGGCTGGTGTAGCTCAGTGGATTGAGCATGGGCCTGCGAACCAGACGATGGAGGTTCGATTCCCAGTCAGGGCACAGGCCTGGGTTGCAGAGCAGTTCCCAGCAGGGGCACATGAGAGGCAACCCTATACTGATATTTCTCTCCCTCTCTCCTTCCCTTCCCCTCTAAAGATAAATAAATAAAATCTTTAAAAAAACACAACAATAACAAGTCCGATATCTTAAATGAGACGGGAGTACACACAGGTGCCATGCGTGGCACCTTTGCTCCCAAGCTCTTCCTTCTGGCCTGTGGTCCAGGTTTCCACCCATTGCCCCTTTCCTCCTGCCCGAAGGGCATCGTCTAACATTTTTTGTAGACTGTGTATGCTGGAAGTCTTTCAGCTTTTGTATGTCTGAAAAAATGTCTTTATTTTGGTTTTTCTTTGAAAGATATTTTTGCTAGGACAGTTTTTCTGTCCCTACTTTAAAGATGTAGCTCTATTGTCTGCTAACTTGCACTGCTTCCCGTGAGAAATATGGCATTATTCTTTGTTTCTCTATACATAACTTGTCTTTTCTATTGGGATTTAAACTTTTTTAGATGTTTGCACACCATAAAATTCAGCATTTAAAAATATATAAAGAATTCCCAGACAGCAGGCAGATGCAGAGCGCTGCCGGCCCTGTTGAAGGCTCCCTGCAGGGTGTGAGGACTTGTGGGGCTGCGCTTATCTGACACCCAGGAAGCTGGTTCTGGCTCAGAATCCTTGGGCATCCAAAATTCACCCCGAAGGTGAGACAGAAAGTCTCAACAGTCCAGTTACCACAGAAATCTCAAGGAGTTCCTGCCTGCCCAAAAAGCACCAGGCTCGTGTGGTTCTCACAGGATTCTCCCCCACCCCAAAATAAAGAAAGTGCAATTGCTATAGAAAAATGTATAACACACTGGATTTCAGTATATTCACAAGGTTGGGCAATCATCATTAACAACTAGTTCCAGAGCATTTTCATCATCTCAGGTGAAACCCTGCACCCATTGGCCATCACACTCCGCCCCCCACCCCACCCCACTGCCCACCTCTCCCCCAGCCATTGGAAACAGCTAGTGCCTTCTGCCTCTGTGGATTTGCTTATTCTGGACATCTTACACAGTAGAATCACACAGCATATGGCCTTTTGTGCCTGGCTTCTCTCACTGAGCATGTTTCTAAGTCCATCCATGTGGTAACATATGTCAGTTCATTCCCTTTTATATAAAGCTTAAAAATAGTCCACTGCACGTGGACTTCTTATCCAATCATTGCATGACATTTATCCCTCAGTGCTTTTTGGCTGTTATGAATAATGCTTCTGTGAACAGTCATGTACAAGTTTTTGTGTGCACATGGGTTTTAGTTCTCGGGTTTGTAGCTAGGAGTGGAATTCCTGGGTAACATGGTGACTGTATCATTGACCTTTAGAGAAACTTTCAAACTGATTTTCCACAGCAGCTGCATCATTTCACACTCTAGCATCGATGTAAGGGGCTCCCAGTTTCCCCATGTCCTGGCCAGCACTTGTTGTGTTAATTTTCTAAGTAACACCCACCCTAAGGGGTGTGAGGTGGTGTCTCGCTGTGATTTTTATTGCATTTTCTAGTGATAATGACTTTGGGTATTGCTTCATGTGCTTATTGGCCATTGGTATGTTTTCTTTGGGAAAGTTTCTATTCAAATATTTTGCCAATTTTTATTTTTTTAATATATTTTATTGATTATGCCATTACAATTCTCCCATTTCCCCCCTTCATTCCCCTCCACCCTGCACACCCTTTCCCACCCACATTCCCCCCTTAAGTTCATGTCCATATATCTTTAGCTTCTACATTTCCCACACTACTCTTGACCTCCACCTATTTTCTCCCCACCATCTATGCTACTTATTCTCTATACCTTCTCCCCCTTCTCCTCCTCCGACTCTCCTGTTGCTAACTCTCCATGTGATCTTCATTTCTATGGTTCCACTCCTGATCTAGCTGTCCTCTTGGTTTGCTTTTGTTTTAGGTGTGGTTGTTAATAACTGTGAGTTTGCTGTCCTTTCACTGTTCATATTTTTTATCTCCTTTTTCTTAGATAAGTCCCTTGAACATTTCATATAATAGGGGCTTGGTGATGATGAACTCCTTGAATTTGAACTTATCTGGGAAGCACTTTATCTGCCCTTCCATTCTAAATGAAAGCTTTGCTGGATAGAGCGATCTTGGATGTAGGTCCTTGGATTTCATGACTTGGAATACTTCTTTCCAGGCCCTTATTGCCTGTAAGGTCTCTTTTGAGAAATCAGCTGACAGTCTGATGGGCACTTCTTTGTAGGTGACTGTCTCCTTTTCTCTTGCTGCTTCTAGAATTCTCTCCTTTATTTTTATCTCGGGTGATGTAATTATAATGTGCCTTGGTGTGTTCCTCCTTGGGCCCACCTTCTTTGGGACTCTCTGAGATTCCTGGACTTCCTGGAAGTCTATTTCCTTTGCCAGATTGGAGAAGTTCTCCTTTATTATTTGTTCAAATAAGTTTCCCACTTGTTGCTCTTCCTCTTCCCCTTCTGGTACCCTTATAATTTAGATGTTGGAACATTTAAAGATGTCCTGGAGGTTCCTAAGCCTCTAATTTTTTTTAAATTCTTGTTTTTTCCTTCTTTTCTGTTTGGTTGTTTCTTCCTTCTTTCTGGTCCACTCCATTGATTTGAGTTCCAGTTTTCTTTCCCTATTGGTTCCTTGTACATTTTCTTTCATTTCATTTAGCATAGCCTTCATTTTTTTTCATATAATTTGTGACCAAATTCAACCAATTCTGTGGGCATCCTGATCACCAGTGTTTTGAACTGTGCATCTGATAGTTTGCCTATCTTTTGGTCACTTAGTTGTATTTGTTGTGGAGCTTTAATCTGTTCTTTCATTTGGGCCTTTTTTTTTTTTGCCTTGTTGTGACTGTTACATATGAGGGGCAGAGCCTTAGGTGTTCACCAGGGTTGGGCAACCCTGTTGCTGGGTTGTGATGCTGTATGTGGGGGTGGGGTCAGAGAGGGAACAATGGTGCTTGCTCTGCTCTCCTTGGATCTAGGTCCCCTTCGCCGCTTCCCTCAAGCAAGCTGGGCCTTTTTGGTGCTGATTCCCATGTGGGTGGGCTTGTGTACATTCTAGGATCCTGTGGGTCTCTCCAATAAACTCTCCTGTGAAGCTGGAGTCTCTCCCTGCGCCTCAACCCCCACAGGTGTTTTCAGTCAGTGTTTTGAGGTTTTATTTCCTGGCACTGGGACCCTGGCTTGCGCGGTCTGTCTCAATGTCACCTGGTTTATCTGCATGTGAATGTGGGACTGCCCAGTCAGCCAGCCACCTTGCATACAGTGCCTCACTTCACAATCGCTTCCTTGCTGGGTCTTCCCATTGCCACCCCAAGCCTGGGGTCTGTCAGCTGCCACCTGCGAGCCCAGGGTCCACCCACCACCGTCTTGCGCACACAGTGCCACCGCTTTTTGTGTTGTGATCCCTCTCCGCCCAGCTGCATGACTATGCCCTTCCTACCAGTCTGGATGAATGTGTCTATCTTTTAACTCCTTGATTGTCCAAGTTCCATACAGTTCAATTTTCTGTCAGTTCTGGTTGTTGTTTTGTTTCTAGATTTTTGTTGTCCTCCTTTTGGTTGTGCGAGGGGGCACAGTAAGTCTACCTATACCTCCATCTTGCCAGAAGTCTCTCCTCACTTTCTTAATGGTGTCCTTTGATGAATGACTTTTTAATTTTGATAAAGTCTAATTTGTCTACTTTTTCTTTGGTTTCTTGCACTTTGGTTGTCATATCTAAGAACCCATTGCCTAATCCAAGGTCATGAAGACTTACACATATGCTTTCTTCTAAGAGTTTTATATTTTCAGTTCTTACATTTAGGTCTGTGGTCTGTTTTGAGTTTATTTTGTATATGGTGTGAGGTAAGGGCCCAACTTTATTTATTTTTTTCATGTGGAAATCCAGTTGTTCCAGTAGTGTGTTGAAAAAACTATTTTCCCATAAAATTATCTCAGAACTCTTGTTACTCTTGTTTCAAATTAGTTCCCATTAAATGTGTGGGTTTCTTTCGGACTCTCAGTTCCATACCACTAGTGTGAACATCTGTTGTAATGGTATTGCCACACGATAGCTATGCAGTAAGTTTTGAAATACAGAAGTGTTAGTCTTCCAACTTTATTCTTTTTCAAGATTGTGTTGAACATCCTGGATCTCTTGCATTTTTCTTTATAAATTTTAGGATCAATTTGTCAATTTCTGCAAAAATGGTCCTTGGATACTTTCAAAGATTTTCTTTGTATCCTTGGATTTGAGTAATTTGATTATGATATTCTTTGGTGTACTTTTCTTTATGTTCATTAAGCTTCTTGGAATTTGGGGTTTATAGTTTTCAGCAAGTTTGGAGCTTTTTTGCCATTATTTCTTCAAATGTTTTCTTCTTTTCCTCTTATTTGGTGACTTCAGTTATACATATATCAAGCCACGTGAAGCTATAGTACAGCTCACTGATACTTTCAAGTTTAAAATTGTTTTTTTCTCTGTGCATTTTATTTGGCTTTTTCTATTGCATTGTTCTGTTCTTCTTAGTATCTAACCCGCTACTAGTCTCTTCTACTGTATTTTTTATCTCCAGAACTTCTACTTGAGTCCTCTCTCCATGTTCTATGTCTCTACTTAATTGTTTGAGCACACAAAATACCATGTGATACCCACATTAATGTCCTTCTCTGCCAGTTGCAACATCACGTCAGCTCTGATTGATTATTCTCCACATGGTGGGTCTTGTTTTCCTGCCTCCTTGTGTGTCTGGTGGCTTGTGACTGGGGCCCTGGCACTGTGAGTCCCACTCTGCTAGGAGCCTATGCGGTTCATTCCTGCGGGTCTCCTTGAGCTGGGCTCTGGAAACAGTGACTTCCTTAGAAGCAGTTGTCCCTGTCCTGGGGAGAGAACAGTCTAGAGCTTCTTCCCGTCTTTCCGTGGCCCTGTGCCCCTCCTGCACTGTCCCCCAGCCTCTCAGAGGGCTCTTCCCTCCCAAGGGTGTGTGCTGATGACTTCTTGAGGGAGGGGCTCTGTGCTGCTTCCTCGGCTCTGGTTTTCTGTACTGTGAACTCTGACTGCCTTCTGTCCCCTCAACTCAAGGTCTACCTGGCTGTGCCTCAGTTTTTTCTCCAAGGCCTGGAAACTGGAGGCAGGAAGCTGGGACAATCATAGGGTTCACCTTTATTTGACCTCTGTAAGGGATCAGTGTCCTTACTTGCTTAATGCTGAGTGACTTGAAAACCATTCTGATGGTTCTGTGCCTAATTCTGGTTTTTCCCATGACAAGCAATTCTCCAACACCAGCTGGTTGACCTACAATTTAACTCAGTTCTGACATTACCTACCTGGAGATGGCATCAGGCCCCACAAGTAAAGGGCTCAGTCCCACAAGAGCACCCCCATTTCAGATGCCAGTGGTAAGCCCGGGTTGTCCCCTCTGCTTGTGACTGAGCAGCCACCTCCTCAGGTTTCAGTAATTTGCTAGAGTGGCTCACAGAACTCAAACATGTACTCACTAGGTTGCTGGTTTATTCTAAAGGATATAGCTCAGGAACAGCCATGTGGAAGAGGTATGCAGGGCCAAGCATGGGGAAAGAGCCGGGGCTTCCCTGTTCTCTGAACCTTCCACTCTCCCTTTATCTCCTTCTGTACACTGACCCGGAAGCTCTCCAAACTGCAGCCCTTTGGATTTTCATGGAGTCTTCATTACATAGGCATGATTGATTCAACCTCCAGCCCCTCTACCCTCCCTCCAGAGACTGAAGCTTCCAACCCCCTTCACTTTGTCCTTAGTGACCAGCACTGACTACGACACTGCCGCAGATGCCACAGAGACCTCGTCCTACTTCAGTGCCCAAGGCTACCTGTCCAGGTGGGAGCCATTTGGGTGTGGGCAGTGCCCAGCAGGCTGGCAGCCCTAGCCCTGGAGTGTGGGTGGCTGTGCTGGCTTATAGTGATGGAATCCCAGACCTGGGGGCTTCATCTGGCCATGTGGCCTCTGTCTAGCATGTTAATGGGGGACCTGGGAAACCATCTAGGCCTGACCCCACCCCTCCTGCCCAGGGCCCCTTACCTGTCCACATCACACTGCCCCTCTTTTCTCTGCCAGCCATGAGCAGGATGGTGCAGAGTCTATGTCAGAGGAGGGACAACTGCCCCAGATAGTGGAGGAGCTGAAAGACCTCCAGGTGGCTCCTGGCACACGCCTGGCCAAGTTCCAGCTCAAGGTGAAAGGTGAGGGGAATAGGGCTGGAGGGCCAGGTGGTGCTTCCCCCAAGCAGAGGTCAGGCCATGGCCATGGCCCGAAGTGTCTCCAGGGATCCTCTCCTCAGGCCAAGGGGAGGGCATAGGTCCCCACTGGCAGGGGACCTATGCTGACCACTATCCCTATGGTACCAAGGCTACCCGGTGCCCCGCCTATACTGGTTCAAAGACGGGCAGCCCCTGACTGCTTCTGCACACATTCGCATGGTGGACAAGAAGACACTGCACACCCTGGAGATCCTCTCAGTCACTGGTGAGGACGCTGGCCAGTACTCAGCCTATGTCAGCAACACCGTGGGCGCTGCCTACTCATCTGCTCGGCTGCTGGTCCGAGGTGGGTGCTAGGACTGATGTCTACCCACACCTCTCCCTACCACCCCCCACCAATGGCAAGCATGGGATTAGGTCCACGGTCATTGCCCTGTGGGCAGAAGTGCATTGGGAGAGCAGAAGCCTCCCTGCCTAGATTTCAGAAGGTGCTGGGTACAGGAGTGGGAGGGCATTTTTGGGACCCCACCCTTTGAGTAGGCCCTGGTCCAGGTAGGAAGCACCATCCCACTTCAGGTCTAACTTTCCTGCCTCTTTCAGGCCCCAGTGACCCAGAAGAGGAGCCAGCAGCAGGTGAGCCAAGTCCTGGCCCTCAGAGGGGCACCAGAGGTTCCGTAGGGCGGTGTGGGGAGACCCATCTGGTGGAGGGAGAGGAGCACACTGGGAGCAGGCTGCAGGGACAGCTGCCCAGGCTGGTGGGGGTCTGGGCCTGAAGGAAGGGGCAGAGCCTAGGTACCACATGGGGCTGTGGCTCTGTACTGGTCCCCAGCAGCTGTCTGTGCCTCTCCAGTTGTGCAGCAACAGCTGGTACCGCCTCGATTCCTGGAGAAGTTCACCTCCAAGAAGGTGAAGAAGGGCTCCAGCATCACTTTCTCTGTGAAGGTTGAAGGTAGGGCACCCTACCTTCCCCACACAGGGTCTCCAGAGGACTCAGAGCAGCCCCTTCCCATCTCTAGAGCCCCCTTCTCAGTGGGGGCTGACTGTCCATCGTCCGCTCCTGCCCTAGGTCTGCCAGCCCCAGCTGTGCATTGGCTGCAAGAGGAGGCAGAGCGGGTGCTGTGGATAGGCCCAGACACACCGGGCTACACAGTGGCCAGCTCAGCCCAGCAGCACAGCCTGGTCCTGTTGGATGTGGGCCGACAGCACCAGGGAATCTACAACTGCATCGCATCCAATGCTGCTGGCCAGGCTCTCTGCTCCGCCAGCCTACGTGTCTCTGGCTGTGAGTGGGCATGGGTGACCCTGTGGGCATGGGAGGGAGCTGCCACTGCTGGGGATTTGCACCCCCTCCCTGAGACCCCACCGAGACCCCTCCCCAAGCATAGGCCCCAAGCAGTCTCTTCCTGGTCCCATTCAGCCCCTGTGGGGCGGAGCACCAAGTGTGGACTCATTCCTGCCCCTACCACTGGAGGGGGGGGGGTGCAGGCCAAGTCAGGATGCCAGGCACAGCTTTCTTTGGTGGCTCTAGATAGACGGGCTAAGGCCCCAGGTCGGGGTGGCCCAGACATCCCAGGCAGAGGTCCCCACCAAAATCATCTCAGTGGGCTGGGCATCATCCTGGCAGTCACCTGTCCTTCTGACAGTGCCCAAGGAGGTGGAATCAGTGGGGGACACAGCTGGGGTGAAGGAGGCCCTCATCTCTACCTTTCTTCAGGGGTGAGTGAGGGGCTGTACCAGAGCTAATGGGGGTGGCTTGGGGGCCCTGGCCCTGGGGTGGGGGACAGCACGCTGTTGGAGAGGGAACCCCACCCTGGGCCACAGCCTGGTTCTGCCCCTTGAAGCTGTATAGCTTGGGCCAGCCCCTAATCTCTGTGCCTTGGTTTCCCCATTGCAAAATGAGTCCTTCCCAGGATCTAACTGTGGCACCTGGCCCACTGCACTCAGACTCCCTCCCAAGGGTATGGGTGGTGGGCCCTCCCCAAACCCTTAGGATACCCCCACCTTCTCTAGGACCCAAGCTATTTCTGAACAGATGCTGGAACCTGCAGGTTTCACTGACCTTGCTGGGCAAAAAGGTATGGCGGCACACAGGTGGCCTATGCCTAATTTGGGATGGGGTGTGGGGGA
This sequence comes from Sturnira hondurensis, assembly GCF_014824575.4. Lineage (NCBI taxonomy): Eukaryota > Metazoa > Chordata > Mammalia > Chiroptera > Phyllostomidae > Sturnira > Sturnira hondurensis. The sequence continues at coordinate 4,428,785 of NW_028090728.1, read as the reverse complement.
GGCTGCCTGACCCCGGGTGGCCTGCAATATCGGCTCTCCCAGCTTTGGGCTGGGGCTCCTCAGGTGTCCCTCTGGGCCCGGTTCTGAGCTCTGGTTGCCCTTGCACCTGGCCAGTTCTTGGGTCAGCTCTCACGTCCAGCCATCCAGCTGGCCGTGTGGCGCCCAGATGAGGGGCAGATGGTTGCCCAGTCAGGACTGGAGTGAGTGTCCAGCCCCTTCCCAGGCACCTGCACAGTGTGTTCTGGAACCTTGGTATATTTTTCACTTTTCTATGACAAGTATTGATCTGCACAGAAATAGAGAGGATGGGGCTGTGTGCCCATCACCTACCTTTGGGCCACTTCTCAGGTGACCTGTACCTACCCCCTCAGTGGCCCTCATTCACCCCTGACCCCAGCCACAGAAGCTTGCGCCCCCCAATCTACACACCCTAGGGCTGGATATCTAGGTTCTACCCCCACCCCACCCAAACCACCCAAACCCCTTCCCAGACAAACTGCCAAGTTGATGCCCTCAAGAGAGGAGGCACAAACCCCATTGGGGGCTCCAACATCTGTATGCTCTTGCCCTATCCTAGCCTGTACCTGGCTTGGCCATGAACTGCCCTGGCCTAGTGCCCTGCAGCCGTGCTGGCCACCACATTCCTGACCACCCAATGCCCCTCTCCTGGGCCCTGCTTCCCTGTATTTGTAGCCCCTCAGTCATACCTTGGCTCAGATACCTCTGAGCCATTAAAGCCCCTCATCCTGGTTGGCCCATCTGCTTCTGGCAGCTTAGCCCAAAGCCTATGTGATGCCTTCTTCCCCGAACCCTGGGCTCAGGGCAGGCCTGCAGGGGCTGCTCAAGCTCGTCTGCAGTGCACGCTGGCTGAGCTCGGGTCTGACCACCAGGAGAGCCCCTGGCACCTAAGGCCCGTGGCCACCTGTCCCTGGCCGAGGTGGGCACAGAGGAGTTCCTGCAGAAGCTGACCTCACAAATAACAGAGATGGTGTCTGCGAAGATCACTCAGGGTGAGGGATCTTCGTGCAGCCAGGTTTTGGGTGGAGGATGGTGTGGGCGGTGACCCAGGGCTAGGGCCCCCCATCCCCACACCCCGGAGACCCAAGGGAAGGGGCACAAGGGGCTGTCCCTTCCCAGTATCACATGCCCTGTGCCCCTAGCCAAGCTGCAGGTGCCTGGAGGTGACAGTGATGAGGAGTCCAAGACACCGTCTGCATCCCCCCGGCACGGCCGCTCCCGCCCCTCCTCTATCGTCCAGGAGTCATCCTCAGAGTCGGAAGATGGAGACTCCCGGGGAGAGGTGCTGCAGGGGCAGTGAGCTGGGGGGCATGGGGCTGTGGGGGAGGAAAGTGAGGGTGCTGAGGGAACTGGGCCCTCAGGAAGCCAGGAGGAGGAGGCTGGAAGTGTACCTCTGAACAGCTGACATCCTACCACACCCAGGACACCCCCACATCCCCAGTGCTCCCCCCTGTCACTCTGGGGTAGCCTTACCTGGCACCCCTTTTGTGTTTTCATCACAGAAATGGGTTGGGCCTGTGGTGTAATTTCACAGAATCTCAGGATGACTCCTTCCTCCCCACTCACTACCAGGGGCCCTGTGGCTTGGGTCCATGAGAGGTTCCACTGGCTCCTTCCTGGTTCTGACTCAGCACCCCTTCCCCCAGATCTTTGATATCTACGTGGTCACGGCTGACTACCTGCCTCTGGGGGCTGAGCAGGACACCATCTCGCTGCGGGAGGGCCAGTATGTGGAGGTGTTGGACTCAGCCCACCCTCTGCGCTGGCTTGTGCGCACCAAGCCCACCAAGTCCAGCCCCTCACGGCAGGGCTGGGTATCCCCTGCCTACCTGGACAAGCGGCTCAAGGTACCTAGACTGCCAGGGGTGGGGTTCTTGTCCTGGGAATGTTGTCCCCTGATGAGTACAGGAACTCATCCCCTCACAGGGCTGGGCCAACACCAAGGCCACCTACGACCCTCTCTGTTCCTCACCAGCTATCGCCTGAGTGGGGGCCTGTTGAGGTCCCCGAGTTCCCTAGGGAGGCCGTGTCTGAGGATGAGTACAAGAGGCGGCTGAGGTGAGGAGCCATGGTGTGTGTGTGTGTGGGTGCAGTCTTTGCCTGGTGACTTTGTGTGGTGGGGCAATCCTATGGGGGTAGTGCCTCCACCATCTGTTTGGCCCAAGGCTGCATGTGAGGGGAGGTACCCCTTTAGCACCTGAATTCCTGGTCCCCTCCCGCTCTGCCTCCAGCTCCATCATCCAGGAACTGCTGAGCTCCGAGCAGGCCTTTGTGGGCAAGCTGCAGTTCCTGCAGAGCCACCACATGGAGTACCTGGACCACTGCCCCCATGTGCCTGCCACCGTCATTAGCCAGAAGACTGTCATTTTCCGGAACATGCAGGAACTCAGCCACTTCCACAGCAGGTGGGCAGGCCTGTGTGCATGCATACACATTTACACACATGTGGACACATGCCACACACTGAACACACACAGACACCATACAGGCTTGCACACTCTCACACACATGCACATGTACCCACAGATCTGAGCCTTGGGGTGGACAAGAGCCAAGAAGAGAAAGAAACTGGGGTGACCCGATTTACCTGTGGGCATACACATCTCTGTGCAAGGATGCATGCCCCCCAAGGAACACAGGTCTCTGCACCTGGCTTACCCATGGAGTGTCTGCAGCAGTCCCACCTGCTGCAACCTCTGTACACAGGCACGCACACACGTGTGTGTTCACATGCCCTAACACACACATGGGTCCCACGAGCATACATGCATGTGCATACACATGCTCTTAAATGCCCGGGAATGGGTTGCATACACACAACACACAGTGCACACCCACATACGTGTACACATGCCTATACATATGTGCCCGAGTGCACATATACTTCATCACATGCTGGCACACATATACATACATGCTCGTATATGTGTGCACATCCTCAAACACCACACGCATGTGTTCCCATGGCCCTTGTTCACTTCAATCCCAGGAGCCAGTGGGACTAGGCCCTGGCAGGAGCCTGTTTCCTCCCAAACCTGAGGACTGGAGTTGGGTCATGGGTTGAGGGCAGGGTCCTGACACTGTCCCTTCCATGGCAGCTTCCTGCAGGAGCTGCAGATCTGTGACACGGATGATGACGTGGCCATGTGCTTCATTAAGAACCAGGTAGCCTTCGAGAAGTACTTGGAGTTCCTGGTGGGCCGAGTGCAGGCCGAGTCGGTGGTGGTCAGCACGGCTGTGCAGGAGTTCTACAAGGTGCCCCTTCCCCTGATGCTGCTGGCCCCGTCTCCGCAATCAGGTCCCCTGATAGTGCCCTGCCTCTCCCCACCTGCCAGGGACCGCCCACCAGCTTGCCTAGGTCCCCGGGCCCTGGCTTAGTGAGTAAAGCAGGTAGAGCCCCCTGAAGTTTTTCTCACCTGTCAGTGACCAGCCATTGACGGGAGGGCCCACCTGGGAAGGGGGGAATACGTGCTTGCTCTTGGGACCTGGGTGACATGAGCCACCCCCAGGCCTCACCCTAATGCCCTGAAACCCACTTTGTGGTTCCCACAGAAATACTCAGAGGAGGTGCTGTCGGCTGCTGACCCCTCACAGCCGCCCCCGCCCCCGCTACAGCACTTCCTGGAGCAGCCAGTCCAGCGGGTCCAGCAGTACCAGGCCCTGCTCAAGGTAAGCGGGCTGTCCCTTGCCCTCAGTACCTCGTCTTGCCCTGTGGTACGCCCTGACCTGACATCTCTCTTCAGGAGCTGATCCGCAACAAGGCTCGGAACCGGCAGAACTGCACACTGCTGGAGCAGGCCTATGCAGTGGTGTCTGCCCTGCCTCAGCGTGCTGAGAACCAGCTGCATGTTTCGCTCATGGAAAACTACCCAGGCACCCTGGAGGCCCTGGGCGAGCCCATCCGCCAGGTCTAGGGGGGGCGTCATGCAGGGCGGGTTGTAGGGCAGGGTGGCGGCTGTGCTGCAGGCTGACCAAAGGCCGACCACTCTCCCAGGGCCACTTCATCGTGTGGGAGGGGGCACCAGGTGCAAGGATGCCCTGGAAGGGCCACCACCGCCATGTCTTCCTGTTCCCGCACCACCTGGTAGTCTGCAAGCCCAGGAGAGACTCACACACTGATACCTTCAGCTATGTGTTCCGGAACATGATGAAGGTCTGTGGGCAATAGACAGCCTGGTGGGGTGGGGAGGCTGCAGGGTGTATGAGGGAGGCCTAGGCTGGTCCTCTGGCCACATCCAGGGCAGTGAACCTGCCTCCTCCCTCCACAGCTGAGCAACATCGACCTGAATGAGCAGGTGGAGGGGGATGACCGTGCCTTCGAGGTGTGGCATGAGCGGGAGGACTCGGTGCGCAAGTTCCTCCTGCAGGCACGGACTGTCATCACCAAGAATGCCTGGGTGAAGGAGATCAGTGGCATCCAGCAGCGTCTGGCCCTGCCTGTCTGGCGTGAGTGCCAGTCCTGGTGTGGAGGCCAGATGCAGGCTCCAACCTTTCAGCAGGCCACCTGGCTTGGGGATACCCAGGCCCCTGCACCTGCCCCTGCCCCTGCCTGGGCAGCCATTGGGGAAGGGGCTGCCTCCTGGGACAGATGGCTAGCTCTCCCCTCCATCAGCTCAGCCTCTCTATGTGCTGAACTGGGGTGCTGGGCTGGCTCTGACCTAAATGGGGACATTGGGTCTCATTCAGGGGCCCCTAGCACACAGTAGATGCCCAGGGTGTTAGAGGTATGAAGGTCTGATGCCTGGGTCTCCTTTCCCACCTGGAATAGGAGAGGCTCCTTTTCAACACACTAACTTCTCCATACTCCCCACCACTCCCCAGGAACACCCTGCCTCCAATTCAGAGCCCATTCAGGCCCAGTGTGGAATCACAAGGACTGGTGTTTGTAGCAGCCACACCCTTTGGCCTTGGGACTTCTGGCCCTGCCAGGGGTGAACTGAGGGCCCAGGTATGTGGTATGTGTGTCCCCAGGTCCCCCAGATTTTGAGGAAGAGCTGGCCGACTGCACAGCTGAGCTGGGTGAAACAGTCAAGCTGGCCTGCCGTGTGATTGGCACACCCAAGCCCGTCATCAGCTGGTACAAAGGTAGGTCCCCGTGGCCTAGAGGTACTGGCCCTGCCACATGGAAGAGCTGCCCAGAAGGAACTGAGCTGACCAGGGACCTAGGGTGGGGCTTGGTCAGGGGTTGGGTGCAAGGGACAGGCTTCCTGCCCAAGTTGCCTGCTCCCGAATCACGGAGAGCCAGGCCAGGGCAGAGGAGGCAGGCCAGGGCAGCTCAACTGCCTGAGAGAGCTGCCTTTTGGGGGCAGAGACGGGTGACAGCAGAGAGACAAAGGTTTGGTGTGCCAGCCAGAGAACTAAGACAGCGCCGGGCACACACATGTGAAGGTTCCCAAGGGCAGTGAGGGGGTCAGGGGGTGGAGAGACAGTTGGGAAGGAGGGCTGCTGTGAGGCCTTAGGCTTGATCCGAGTGTAATGGGAGCTGCAGAGAGTCAAGGAACACCGAGGTTGGGGTCCCACAACCACCTTTCAGGTCAGTGATTCACCAGAAGGACTCACAAAACTCAGCAGAGCCCTTCCACTTAGGTTTCCAGTGTATTGCTGTGGATAGGGGCAGAGTCCAGGCGGGCTGTGTGGACAGCTCTTTCAGCTTTGGGTCTGCTGTCTCTGAGTCCCTAGTTTGGGGCAAATGTCTGAGTCCAGTCTTGGTTTTGGAGGCATCATCTCAGAGCCATGGATCATTCTTGTCCTACTTGTCCACAACTAGCCTGGGTGCTTGTTCACCCATGAAGGGCTGAGGGTGGGGCTGAAGAGGTCACCGGGGCATTGTGCTGGGACGTGCAGGAGGGGCCATCGCTGCACCTATAGTCAGAGCTGCATGGCGGAACTGGTGGGTACAGCAGGTAGTTGCTGGTGGTGGCTTCAGAGAACTGCCCGGGGCCTCCCTTCTGGAGGGAGACCTGCTGGCCCATGTCCTGGGGCCCGTGGAATTCTCTTCCCAGGCACCTCACCCTGCACAGAATGTCTGCAGCTCAACTGCCCTCTCTACCATTTCTCCTCACCCAGAACTTTTGGGTGGGGTATCTGGGAGGGCGGGCTCATAGGAACAAGGCCATTCATAAAGTTACCCAGAAGTGACTCTGCATCCCTTGGGCCCTCCCTTTGGACCAGGCTGCTCCCAAGAGCAAGTGAAGGCTGGCCTCTTGTGAGAAGAAAGAAGGATGCACCTCACCCAGGCAGTCAGGGTGGGATCCTGGGCTCTGACTGCAGTGGGCAGTCCTCAGCCTCTTTCACGCTGGCTGTCCCCCAGCAAGACCCCAGAGGGGTGCCCCTCTGGGGACAGCTATGTCCAGTGAGTGAAAGCAGCTGGACAGTTGGCTTGTGCTGACACATTGGGCAAATGGCAGGTGGTCTGGGTGGCCCACAGCCATCGGGTCAGAGCCAGCTGTCAGCTGACCCAAAGCAGCCTCATGGTGGGAAACATAGTAGCCTCGGGAGGCACTGACCTGCCAGGACAGGGGTCCACCTTATGTGATGCGCCCCCCATCCGGATGAGAGTATTTCTCAGCAGTCCTCTGTGTGGCCTGAAGTGGGGTCAATGCCATGCACCCTGTGGCAGCCCTACGTGGAACCTTGGTGACGTGGGTGGGAGCCCCTTCAGTGATCTCTTTGCCTCCATGGCTCATGGCCTCAAGGGAGGGGGTGTCTTTCACCAGGCCATCTGTAGTTTGTTAAATGGCAAAACAACCAGGCCATTCGCAAAAGCTCTAGGACAGGAAGAACAGCATTGGGCAAAAGATTCGCCAGCAGAAAAAATGTCCTCATACAGCAGGAGCTGAGGGTTGGGGGCAGAGGGCCAAGCCCTGACCCAGCCCCAGGCAGCTGCCAGGGAGCCGAGAGTACTGGGACATGTGTTAGAAGCCGTGCTGCATGGAGGCACCGCAGACCTGTGATAGCCATGTTATCTGGAGCCACAGAGCAGGGACTACACTGGGCTAGTTGCAACCGACTCCCTCTGGCTGTGACCTGACCCTTTACCCCAGCTACCTCATGTCACACGGGAGGCCCAGAACCTCCTTTCTCCCCAACCTAGAAAGAAACAGACTGCGGGGCTGGACAGTTACATGCTCCCTGTGTGGGCATCCCCCCAGGAGTGTCCACTCCCCATTTTTGGAGCAGGGAATTCCATAGCACACGTCAGGGTCTAGGAGCAAGATCCACAGCTACAGTCCCCTGACTTGGCCTCAAGGCGACACTCTCTTCCTGGAGAACCGGCAGCTCTGAGAAGATTCCATAACTGGAATGAATCCAGGCACCTGTGTCTGGTAGACCTGTGATGGTCCAACTTCTCCCCCTGCTTGAGGTCCTAGCTATAGATGGGCACGTAGGACCTCTAGTCCCTCTGGCCCAGGGAGACCAACACCGCTCCTGGTCATTTTTCCTTTAAAGCTATGGAGGTTGGGTGGAGGAGGAAGAAGGGGCCAAGCGTCAGGGATGAACAGTCCCAGGCACACTTCCACAGTTTAGTGACCTGCAGTGCTTTGGGCTCGCCCAAACCCTAACCCAGGCAGCATGGCCCTTCCTGCTGACTTGTTTCCCATCACTGTCTGGACTCCATGCCCCTTGGTCCGTTGGGGTCTAACTTGCATGGCACTGGCCTTTTTTATGGGGGTGTCCGCTTAACAGGACGTTTCAAACCTTTCTCCTCGAGGGCTGAACAATATGTCTGAGGAGGCAGGCACACCAGTTAGAACACATACCCTGTAGGCCACCGCCTCCTGCTGTCACCAGTGTTCTACAGTAGAGGCCCTCCAGGCTCCGCAAGTGCGTGCCAGCCATCAGTGTCTCCCATGGTGCTTTGTGTAGAGAGGTGTCTCATGCCAGGGCTTGCTGCCCACACCTGGTTCTTCACTGGCACCTCAGAAGAAACCCTCCCCACATGTATGCCTGGTGCCTATCCTCATGCCCAGAGTTCTCACTTGCTCCTGCCCTCCACTCACTGGGGTCGATGATGGCCCAACATATGTTGTGCTGTCTGTTGATGTTTTGGAAGAGGACTGTATATGCAAAGCTCTCCTCAAATGCTGAAGACCAGTGAACAAGGCGGACCCTTCTAGCCTGTCAGTTAAGGAGTTTAACAGCAGACTTGCATACAGAAAGACAAGGTGGTCAGGTGTCCACTCCCCACCTCCCGACTGCTTTATGGCCAGTGGATGGATGATTGGGTAAGAAGTGTTTAATCTAAGGGGAGGGAGACTGCCAGGTGCCAAGAGGATCTGACATAAGAGCTGGTTAAGAGACAGACAATTCAAGGACAAATTACTCCATGAGCAGAGCATGGAGCTCCCAGGGGTGGGGGCCAGGAGTCGGGGTAGCCCATTAGCCTTAGTAAGATCAAGCTCTGTCCACATTGTTGGGAGGAGGGGCGACCTGCAGCTGAACCAACAGCACCAAGGGAAAAGTGTGTCAACCGAGGCACCGACCAGGAGGAGGCTGTCTCTGAACCCACTTCTGGGTGTGCAAGCTGTGGCCACCCACCCAGTGCCTCTCCATTCACAGGCAGTAAGCAGGGTGGGCTTCCTGCCCAGCTGACCACACAGTTGGTTCGGCATGTCCACCACCAAGTCCCATGGATCTCCCTCAGGTCCTATTAACTGGCTACCTTCTTTCTCTTCTGGAATGATGTCTCTGACAGTGTCCCTTTCTGGTCACCAAACTGAGTATCAAGCCACAAAGCATCTGCCAGCCAGACTCAGACACAAGTTGCAGGTCAGAGACAGAAACTGCTGGTCACAGAAAAGCTCAGTGTTTTTGGTCAGTTGCTCCGATCTCCACATCCAGGGCCAGATGTTAGTTGCACACAATGGACTGCACTGCAGGAGAGACCCTGCGTTTGAGGAGGGGCTGAGCTTTTACGGAGCTGCTGACACACCTGCCCATTCATTCTCCAGAGAGAGATATACTTTGTGGGCTGTAAGGAAGGCGAGGGCTCCCTTCCTGCTGCTCTGGATGCTGCAGGGGTCTCCTTGCACAAGCACCTGGGAGCTGGGTGGGCAGCGTGGGAATGCAGGCGAGGCATGGAGAGCTCTTCTCTGACAACAGGGTGAGGACTGAGAACGGACTCTTAACCAAGAGGCGTTCTGTGGGGGATGGAAGCTGAGGGGAGGTGTTTTGGAAGACAATGAGGAGGCGGCACTGGAAACGGGGAGAGGGTGAGAACAACTTTCCTGGAACGTAGTATAGCACTTCGGAGAAGCAGGATGTGGCTGGAGCCTTTTTTTTTGTATATGTTAAGGTAATTTTTGAGGTTCCCTGTGAATTAAAGGTGAAGATGCTGGTTCTGAGCTACTGTAATTTAAACCACACATGCAGAGCTATTGTAAAGTGTTTGTTTATGGAATTATATGTATTTACGGAGGAAAGAGTTCCTCAGAGTGAAAAGTTCCTATCTATTCATTCCTTACCCAGGAAAGAAGCACATTACGAGCACAGACATTAGGTTGGGTGGGTGTTTGGACAGGGTGATTAAGGAGATGGGGGTGTCCGAGTGTGTCTGCGGGGTGGGGGGAGCCATCAGCGCCTCCGAGTTGTCTGGAAGTCACACTTCATTGGCAAGGAGGCTCAGGGTCTGCTTAGTGGGATAAGACATCTGTTGCCTTCAGGGGAGAGCCTGCCCTCCAGAGGCTGCACTGTGCACACAGAGGTCTGGGGAGTGTTCGGGGCTCTTCAGCTTGGCCAGCAGGACCCTCAGCAGGAAGCCTCGTCTGGCCCTTGTGCTCCAGGGCTGCTCTGCACTCCCCATCACCACCTGTGACTGTGACCCCCCAGGCAAGCCCAGCCAATCATCCCCATGGGGCCCCTCTGTGACAGCCCTCCCTCCTTTCCAGATGGGAAGCCAGTGGAGGTGGACCCTCACCACATTCTCATTGAAGACCCAGATGGCTCATGCACCCTCATCCTGGACAACCTGACCGGGGCTGACTCTGGCCAGTACATGTGCTTTGCAGCCAGCACTGCTGGCACAGCCAGCACCCTGGGCAAGATCCTGGTACAGGGTAAGCCTGGGAGGGAGGCTGGGTATAGGGCACCTGGGCAATACCCACTGCAGCAGCCCCAAGGGGTGCAGGCATTCAGAAGGAACTGGTGGGTGCTGTGGTTCTCTGACCCAGGTCTGGGGGCTCACCATCAGGCGGGGTCCTACACCTTATGCTATCTCTCTCTTGTTTCCCTCTCTCTCTCTTCCTCCCTCCATCTTTCTGTGTCTCTCATTCTCTCTGTGTATGTCTCCCTCTGTCCCTATCTCTGTCTCTGTGTCTTTCTCCATCTCTCTCTGTCTCCCTTTGTGCCCCATGCCCTGTGGCCCCTCAGTTCCTCCACGGTTTGTGAACAAGTTTCGGGCGGTACCTTTTGTGGAAGGAGAGGACGCCCAGGTCACCTGCACCATCGAAGGTGTTCCACACCCTCAGATCAGGTGGGCTGGCGTGATGAGGGGGTGGGCCTGCCCTTCTGTCTGAAAATCAAGGGTGGGCAGCATGGACACAAGGTCTGGGTGGGTGAGACAGAAGCTCGGCCTTTTGGATAACACCTGGGGGCCTTGGGACCAGTACGTTCTGACACAGCCCGAGCAGCAGCAAGGAAGACCCTGCCAGCTGCAAATGGCAGGTGGCATTCAAGAGGGTGGGCCCTATAAGGGCACCCGGACCAGAGGGATGGGTGAGGGAGAGTCATGAGCACAGGGGACTTGGAAGAGGCCCCAACTGACCACCAGGGCTGGCTTCAGGTGGTACAAGGATGGGGCCCTGCTGTCCACTGGCGGAAAGTACCGGACCCTGAGTGAGCCACGCAGTGGCCTGCTCAAGCTGGAGATCCGGGAGGCCAGCAAGGAAGACGTGGGCTACTACGAGTGCGAGGTGAGGAAGGGTGCCAGAACGTGGTTGGGGGCTTGTCATCATCAGCCAGGACACATGATGAGAGAGGGGACACCAGACTCACTGTCACTCACCATCCATAACAAAGGGAACACCAGGTTCACTGCCACACACCACCTATGATGACACAGAGAACCCTGTGTTCACTGTCACCCACCATATGATGACCCAGACCTGCCGTCACTGACCAATCGTGAGGCGCAAGCAGGACTCCATAAGGGGCCTGGGTAGGGTGTGTCCTCGGTTGTGTGGTACAGTGTGCGGCCTGGCTCCGCGGGGCTCCATCCTCCTCAGATGGTGCTGCTGGCAGCCTGGGGTAGACGGGGATGGGTCTGGCCTCCACGTCAGGTCCCGAGCACACAAGTTGTCTGTCAGCTTGGGCCCTGTACAATTCAGTTACTCTTGGCCACACGTGGTGACTTAAACTTAAATCTGCTCAAGCTAACTCTAAGTAAGATTCGATCCAGTTCCCATGTTCAGGGCCCACAAAGCTGCCATTTGGAACAGTGGGGACAGAGAGTGTCCTCCACCATGATGGGATCTTGGGCAGTACTGGGTCCCTGTGGGGACATGGTAGCAACTCTAGGACTCTGTGGTCAGGCTTTAGGACTCTGACACACAGGAGCGGGTGTCCCCACGCTCTAGCCAGTCCTTACATCCCCAGAGAGCTGCACACGGCTCCTTGGGAAGCTGTGGGCCCTCAATGGCTTCTGCTGTCCATCCCACAGCTGGTGAACCGGCTGGGCTCGACACGGGGTGGCCTGGAGCTGGGCCTGCAGAGCTCCACACTACAGGCCGAGGAACAGCGCCACCGCCGGGAGCACACCACTGCCATGATGGAAGGTAGGTGCAGCCACTGGGGATCTCAGCCTCAGCCTAAGCCTGGCTGGATTCTCTGTACACCTGGGTCTGGTGGGGTGAGATCGTAAGTCCTTCCGATGAGGGTGTGCTCCCTGGAGAAGAGGTACCGGGGCTATGGAGGAGCTGCAAGGCCCCAGACTGGAATAGCAGGTGTGTGGGGCAGTTGGTGGTGGTCCGTAAACCCAGAACACAGGCAAGGCTGGAGGGGTAGCCCTGTGGTTGGAGACTCAGGACCTGCTCACCATCCCCAAGGCCAGACCCGGGCCTGAGCAGTCTGCCAGGCAGAGGTGAGCGAGTCCTCATGGGAGGGGCAGAAGGGGTGGTAGATGGGACAGCTCCACCTAAGAGGGGGCCCCTACCAAGTGCAGAGTGTAGGCTGCTTGGTTCCAGCTTGGCTCCCGGGAGAGGCAGCAGGTGTCGGAGCCTGGTCCCTCCACACCAGGTCAGTTGTCCATGTCGAACACAGCCCCTGGCTCCTTCTGGGGTCCTGGTGCTGCCCCTGGGGTCCTTGGAGAGCGAGGGGTGGGCCAAGCTGCAGAATGGGCCTCGTCTGGGAAAGGTGTGCTACTGGGCAGGAGGGGAAAGGCAAGAAGATGCTTCCACTCACATGCACAGTGGCTCCAAGGTCCCAGCTGGGTCTGGCAGGGGATGGCCAGGATGGAGAGGAAGGTAGCTGGCACCTGTCCTGGGCCTGCTCAGACTGAGAGAGCAGCTTTATGGGGCTCGCGGAGCAGGCTGTCAACCCAGGGAGAATTTTTCCCAGTCTGAGCTGCATCACCTGGAGGGACTGTCTGGTAAGGTGGTGAGCCTCCCATCCCTGGAGACATGCAAAACAGGCCGGGACAACACCTGGTGCAGCTGCAGCTTTCATAGCAAGATGAGTTGAAATATGTGTCCTTCCAAGTTCTGAAAGTTGGCTTCTGTGATCTTTGGGCCACTGGATCCAGTGCCTCCCAGGGCCCAACATCTGGGGCCCACTGTCCATCTGGATCCTCACAGATTCAGGCCACCTAGTGCTCAGAGATTGGCCTTGCAGGGACCCTGCCCTCCCCTGTGGGCAGGGGTCCTGTTTCTCGTGCCCCGGAGGGCAGCCTGCACTGGCTGAGCTAGGTCCTGCCAGGAGTCCCTGGGATGTCTACGGCACTTCTGCGTCTTGCTGGGTGGTATCTCATGGGGATGTGCTAAGCAGGGGCCATGGCCATGGCAGGCCCTGTCTACACATGATAAGTGCATCTGACAGAGCCATTCACTTTGCTGTCACGATGGATCTTTTCATCCACATTCCATGACCGTGTGCAGGAAATGGGGCTGTGCCTCACTCGGGGAGATGGCTGTCCTCGTGGACCCAAGTGTACTCCTGGTATTGGAGCCTCCCACCTCCTGCTTCCTAACCTTGTCCTGCTGCTTCATCGTTAACCTGGTGGCCCCGCAGCCAGCTGGCCCTGTGGAGCGGGCACTGCCCCCTCGCTTGTGAAACTGCACTGGGCTGGAAGCCCTGCTTCGCAAGGCTGCGCCCTCCCTGTGATTGCCAGCACTCACGGGGCCCGGGGCCTGTCAGGTGGCAGTGAGGTCAGGAACAAAGTGCAGGGTGCCAGGCCACCACTCCTCAGAGCAGCAGGACAGGCCCCAGCCAAGAAGGGTGACAGACAAGGTGCTGCATGTCTGCTGCTCTGTGCACAGGGTCTGGCTCTCTCTGGGCCCCACTAAGACCACACACGTGGTGTTTTGGCTGATCCCACTCTCTCCCAGTGGGCTGCGCTCTCTCCAGGAAGCAGCTTACACACACAGACACACACCTCCATGCGCATACACATGCAGGCAGACATGCACACATGTGTGCACATGTGCAGTAAGCGTGGCTCCCAAATGTGTGTCGCAGCGTGGCACACACAGACACAAGTAGCATATCCAATTCGCACACGCCTAATGGGAGATAAGCTCAGACGCTCTCAGTCGCCTAAGGCGCATCTTACTCCATGCGGCACGGCAGCACAGCAGAAAACCTATACGCCCAGGGCCGGAGGCCCCGTGCCTTGGGCCCTGCTGCCTGCACTTTGAGCTTTCCCTTCAATCTCTCTTCAGGACGGTGACAAGGGATGTTGAGATGTGAGGGTGCTGGTAGCTGTGGAATGGTTGCTGTCCAGGTGGGCAAGATCGGGTAGGACATCTGTGTGCCAGGCCCAACCCTGCCCAGAAGCTGCAGAGAAAGACTTAGGTGGTTGGGCACCTGCTGCCTGGTCCTGTCTCCCTCTCAGGATGGGGACCGCAGGCCCTCTCCCTGGGAGTTCAGGACCCCGACAGGAGCCTGCAGGCTGCTCCCAAGGGACTCTGTGGTCTCCTGCCATGCAGCTCAGATGTGCCTCCTTCAGGACTTCAGTCATTCTCTCCTAGAGACACCTTTGATCTCTAGGATGTTTTTTGCTTTTTTGCATCAGCCATCCTGGTGCTAGTTTGGCTGCTTGCTCACTGTGCAGCCACAGGCTATTCCTTCTCCCACTCTAGCCCTCAACTCCTATGTCAGAAAAGTCAGACTTTGGGCCTGACAGATTCCCAGGGCTCTCTTGGCACATGGCTGAAGGAGAAGCTGGGATTTTTCTAGGTGGGCAGCCTAGGCTGTCCCTGAAGCCCCCGCAATACCCTCAAGAGGGACAGGGGTGCTGCCCTTCTGTGGCACACATTGTCATGCTACTCGAGGCACACATGGTCACCATTTCAGAGGCAAGGGAGCTGGGGCTCTAAGCGGAGGCAGCTGTCCCAGCCACACACCACCAGGCAGGGCTGGGAGCCCCGGCTCCAAAGCTGAGAGGCTTACTACGCTGCCCTGCCACTCAGAGAGCTCAGCCCAAAGCGCTGGCTGATCTGTAACCCTCGCTATCCTGACTGTTTTCTTTGTAGTCACTGAGCAGGAGACTAAAGTCCCCAAGAAAACCGTCATCATGTAAGTGCAGGCGTGTTCCTAACATTCCCTCTGACTGCAGTGCCCCTGCATGCCCACTAACCCACCTGGACCTTGCCTGTCTGGTCTGGCTGCCTGCTTGCCTGACTGCCGCCCTTTGCTTGTCACACAGAGGGCAGCACCTTGCAGGCAGTCCCAGGAAGCTGCCCTTCCCCTGGGATCGTGGCCCCCTTCCTGCTGCTGAGCTCTCTCTTCCAGGGCCTTGGAGCCCTCACCGTGGCTGCCCTGCCTCCGAGGGCAGACCACCGCCACATACTTCAGTGTCTCACCCAGGGCTTGGACCCAGGGTCACACCAGTTGGGGTGGACTTGGGACCGACAGCTGTGTCCCAGGGTGCTAGTGGTATGTTTCTGCCCTTCAGTGCCCTGGAACCTAGGGCATCACTGGCCAACAGAACTTCCCGTGACAATGGAAATAGTGCACATTTACATGGCCTCCCGCAGCAGCCGCTGGCCACCTGCAACTATTGAGCATTTAATAGTGTCTAGTGCAACTGAAGGACTGAATTTTGTCTAGTTTTCACTAGTTTGGCTTTAATTAAAATAGTGTAATCATAGTAGACAGCACAGCTCTAGGGCCCTTAGAGGTCTCCAGGTCCAACCCTCACATTGGAAAGATGGTGAAACTGAGGCTCAGGGGAGAGAGAAGTGTTGGTTACAGGGGCTCATGAGTAAAAGCTAAGAACCCATTTTCCTGGCACCACACCCACTGCCCTTCCTCATCCTTCAGTGCCTTTAGGGCTGAGGGAAAAGCCACATGGCTGTTCACATGAATAGCACAGGAGGTCCAGAGCTAGCTGAACCCACAGAAGCAGGGTTAGTTTTGGCCTGGATATCCTGAGAGGCTTTCCGGTAGGAGATGTGTGCAGGTGGAGGTGGTAGGAGAGCTTGCCAAAGCTGGGAGGCAAGAGTGACTGTTGTTTCCGAAGGCCAGGCAATGACAACTCCAGGGTGGGTAACCGCCTAGCCCTCTTAAGGGAACGACCATTGGTCACATCTCTGGAAAATCCCATACTCAGATGTTTGATGAGACCCTGGGTTGATCCTTTCTTGACCTGCTTCCTCTCCCCACGAAGCAGGCCGCCCCCACAGCACAGGGCTGCCTAGGGCAGCAATGAGCACCTGCCCCGTGGCTGGCACTCCACAACCTGACCCAGGTCAACTCCATCTCATCCTGGAGGGCAGCGTTGTTCTTGTTTACATTCAATGGAGACAAATGGAGCAGCAGAGATGAGGCCAAACGGCCCCGGGGGAAGCATCAGAGATGAACCGTGCCAGTGGGAGGCTGGATGAGGTGGCTCCTGGCCCTCAAGTCCATTGTGTTCCAGGCTCCTGGAAGTTGCCACCCATGCCCTGCAAGGAGTGTGGCCCTTCAGCTTGAGAAGAGGAGAAGGGCAACTGCCTGGCCTTGCACCCCCCCGCCAGGGGCACACAGCACCAGGAGGGACAGTGGGGGGCCAAGAGCGCCAGAAGAAAACTGGCTTGGCGCTGCTACCGGGTACCTCCATGCTGTGCTAGTGGCCTCACAGCAAGAGGCCCACATGCCCTCATGGGGGCAGCAGTGAGCCCAGTAGAAGGCGGGGGCGCTTTAAAAAAAGTCTTTACTGGGGAATTTTAGAGAGGGGAGGGGCGAGAAAGAGACAGACAGAAGACAGACAGACATTGATGTGGGAGAGAAACATCCATCAGTTGCCTTCTGTATGTTCCCTGACCAGGGATCAATCCTGCAAAATTATGGTATGTAGGATGACACTCCAATAGACAGAGCCACTGGCCAGGGCTGGGGGTGGCATTCGGAGGAGTGACCCAGTGTCCCAGTTGCACCTGACTTGCTCTCCTATCTCAGCCTGAGGCCAGAAGATGGGGCCCAGCCCAATTCCTCCTGACATTTGCACAACTGGGCCTGGGTGTGAGGCTGGAAGCAGGCCTTGGCCCTGAGCAGATCACAGCCACACACCCCAGTTTTCCATCAGTTAAGTGGGGATAGCATTTCCCCTTTGTCAGGTAAGGGCTGGAGGGGCAGGGGCCACACGTCTCAGGCCCAGCCTAGGTGTCACTGCTCCTGGATGCAGCCCTGAGTCAGACAAAAGCAAAGCTGGAGAGAGAGACAGCACCTTGGTTGTGGCAGGCAGCTGGCAACGGCACTGAGTCATCCCTACCTGTGGGCCAAATCCTTCTGCCTGGGCCCGAGAGGAAAGACAGGGCCCCGGGCCCAGGAAGGCTTTCCGCCACTCAGCCTGTCTCTGCTTCCTGCCTGTTACTCACTGCATCCTTAGCACCCAGCCAGCTCAGTGACACTGGATGGCAGGGGAAGACCTGACTGGCTGGCAGGTGGGCTCCTGACTATTGGTCCGGGGCAAGTTTTGAGCCCTTTTTAGCCTGTAGAATCAGGTCAGACCCACCCCCCGGTGCTGCCACAGAGCCCCCAGTCAGCACCTCATGTACACTTACATGCAACCGGCCTTCCGTGCTGCCTCCTCTCCTCTGCCGTCCCCTATTTTGGGAAACAAGGCCCAAGAAGGGGGAAACCTAGTCCAAAGTCACAAAGCCTATGACAGCAGAATCACACTCTGAGCCAGGTGTCCTTGTCTAGCATCATAACCCAGATCGAGAGGCCAGGAACACAGGCTATGCCAGGGCTCTGACAATCCACACCTGCACCAGCACCTGTGGCATCAACTGCCCAGTCTGTCCCTGCCCTCTGAGAGCTTACTGAAGAACCCCCCTCCCATGAAGCAAAGCACAAAACACTGGTGGAATGACTGGGAGGGCTGTGGGGCAGCACCTGTCCATCAGTAATTTGAGGAGGACTGGCATCTCCCAAATGGGGTCACCATCAACAGGGAGGGAGCACTGGCCCAGAGGGACACTGCAGACTGGACTTGGTCTGGAGTTTGGGGTCACCAGTGTGATGCAGCAACATCTCAGCTCCTGTTTGGAAGTCCTTACACCAGAGCCTCTGGTTGACCAGATGAGACTTTGTTTCTTTGTTCTCTGGCTGGAAGTGCTAGAGACCGGGCTCAAGGGCCCATGTAGGAGCTTGTGCAGTCTCACCATTTGCTTGCTGGTACACTAACCTGATCTCTCGTGCTGGCCTTGCATGTGTGGTGGCATGGGTGGCAAGCCAGGCCGCGGTCTCTGTGCCATCCCCTTGGCCCTCTCCCTGCAGAGAGGAGACCATAACCACCGTGGTGAAG
Organism: Sturnira hondurensis; assembly: GCF_014824575.4. NCBI lineage: Eukaryota > Metazoa > Chordata > Mammalia > Chiroptera > Phyllostomidae > Sturnira > Sturnira hondurensis. The sequence continues at coordinate 4,410,826 of NW_028090728.1, read as the reverse complement.
AGCCCCCGTGGCCGTCTCCAGTCCCCCAGCAAGTCTCCCTCCCTCTCGCCTTCCCGGCGCCCTGCCAGTCCCTCCAGGCCAGGTCTGTCGACCCCTGAGCTGCTGCACTCACCAGGGGCCGGCCAGCTCTGCAGGCCGGGGGTGGAGCCGAACTGGAGGCCCACTGTACCCATGCTGTACGTGACGGAGCCTGGAGCCCACACGCTGGCCCTGCCCAAGGGCACTGGGCCCATGTCCAAATGGGTGGAGGTCGAGGAGACCATTGAAGTCCGGGTGAAGAAAACAGGCCCGAGAAGTGCATCTCCAGCCAGAGAGGTGCCCAGCAGTTCGGCGGGGTTTCTCTTCACGCTACCTGGTGGGACCCCAGGAGGAGACCCCAACACAAACAACTCCAACAACAAGCTGCTGGACCAGGGGCTCCTGCCCCAGGACAGAGTCTTCTGCGTAGGTGCTGAACTGGAGAACCCTGACCTGTCCCCTCCCGGGGCCGCTGGAGAGGAAGCCCCTCTGGAGGTGCAGGATGGGGCAGGTGTCTGCCTCACAGAGGAGCCCCTAAGAGCCCATGACCTTCAAGGTTATGACCCCAAGATTCTCACACACGATGGCCGTATGCTGACGCTGGCTGACCTGGAGGACTACGTGCCCCGAGAAGGGGAAACCTTTGGCCGCAGCAGCCCCATGACTAGTGCTTCTGATGACCCACCCTGCGAGGTCTCAGTGCTCCAGAGAGAGATCTGTGAGCCCATTGTGGGGCAGCCCATCCTGCTCAATGTGGGGCGCCCACCGGGCCCCCAAAGCCCCCTTGGCTTTTTCAGCCACTTCTCCCAGGAGGGGGCTCCATCAGGGCCTCAGGTCTGTGGCCATCTTAGTGCCTCCTGTGTGCGGGAGACCTGGGCTGAGGGTTCCGCACCCTGGATGCCGTCCTTCCGCACTCAGGTCCATCGCTCTGTGGACAGTGGCCAGAGTAGCTTCAAAGCTGAGGTTTCCACCCAGAGGGTCAGCTTTGCAACAGTGGGTGAGACAGTCACCCTGCACCTTCGCCGGGATGGGGATGAGGGCCCCAGCCCCTCCCAGGGCTGAGGCTGTGGTCGTGGTTGTGGTCGTGGGCACAGGCAACTGGGGGGTTGAGACAGGGACCCTCTCGGAGCCAGGAAACTGCCAGTAGGGCTGCTGGCTGCTGCAGCTGCACAGGGGCAGCAGAAGAAGAGGCCTGGCTTGGAGGCCTAGGGCCGGTCCCCGGACCTGCACCCACCTGCTTCATAGCTGTCCTGTGTTTGGGGCTCAGGAGAGAGACCTGAAGCCAGCACCTCGGGACATGTGCTCTGACCCTCCCCTTGTTCTCCAGCAATTTGGGACTTGAGCTGCCCATCCTCCCACCAGGTGCTTCCTACCTCATAGGGGGTTTCCAGCTGAGGACACTATGCACAGCTGGAAGCCAGATTATCACAGTTCTGTGGGAGCAAGAGGGAGACCAGCTGCGGGCTGTGTCTCACTTTGTTTCCTGCAGCACAGTCCCGCCCCATGCCAAGGTGCTCAGTGGGGGCTTCTCTGAGGGCACATCTTCCCCGTGGACACTTCTCAGCCTCCAGGGAGGCCGGCTGAGGCCTGCTGGGGCCTGTGCTGCAGACCTCTCAGACCTCCCCTGCAGAGTGGGCTGGGGTCTGTAGGTGGGAAGCAGCCCCTGTTAATTCTATGATGATAATAAACTGGCTCCTGCACCCCATATTCTGCTCCTTCTTTCTTCTTCCAGTGGCTCTGGCAACTTGGGCAGGAGGGGTCCTCTAGGCCGGACCCTCTGCTGGCAGCCATGGGTGGGTCCTGGCCACCCTTGGGTCTGTGGGTGGGGGCAGGACAGCTCATCATTCCAGCCTACTAGCACTTGGGCTGAGGGGCTGGTTGCCAGTACACACGGTACGCCTGCCCGTGGCGGTGGCCCCCAGCCTGCTGCGGTGAGCAGGCCTTCCTGGCCCTTGTGCAGCGGGGCTGCTGTCAGGACATACAGCGAGGGTGTGATGCGTGTGGGGTCCTCCTTGGGATGAGAAAGGACAGGGTGGGTGCCCTGATGTGGGAGAGGGTCTTGGGGCAGGGGAGGGCTCTAAGCTGGGGACCTGCTGGGAATGGAGCATTGGGCATGACTGGGTACACTTGTCAGGCCTCAGTGATGTACCCAGGGCTGGCCTCTGGGTGCAGGAAAGGACTGCACCTGGGGCTGAGGGCAAGGAGGGTCCAGCAGTTCCTTTGGGAAGGGAGTCCAGGGCAGGGGCTGGATGAGCGTGGGGTGACCTGGGTCCAGTCAGGGTGCACTTGGAGGGAAGGGCGGATAGGCCTTCAGGTGGAATCCCCGCCACAGCTATGATGGGGCTTCCATGGGAGGGCAGCAAGGGAACCCACCCCTGTGGACCCCCAGGTCCCTGACTTGGTGCCAGGCTGCAGGCTTCCCGTATCCTGGGGTCCAGAGGGAGCCAAGGGGGAGACTAGTGTGCAATGAAGGGATGGGGAGAGCAAAGACTGAGGGATGGACGGGGCACAAGGTGGGTGTCCAGGCCCAGCTGCCCTGGGAGGCGACCTTCTCCAGGGCTCTGCCTTCACTCCCCTGAGCACCCTCTCCCAGACCAGGGAGAGGGGCCACTCCCAGGCCCCTTTCTCTGTCAGGACTCTACCACCTGCACCTTCTGGGAGAGTAGTGGTGGGTAGGTAGAGCAGATGGTGGGAAGGGCAGCCCGGTCAGCTCCCCTGGACACTTTTGAGGACCGAGATGGGCTTCCTGGAGGCCCTCCCTAGGCCCAGGCCATGCCTCACCCTTACACGCTGACCTGCTTTTGCCACAGGTGCTGCTGTCCCGCCCCCAGCTGCCCTGGAGCAAGAGGACCAGGAAATCAGGTCTCTCCAGAAGATGCTGATGGGCCCTGAGGCTCCAGGAACCTCTGCAGGGGACCACCCCAGCCTAATGCCCAGGGGGCCACTTGCTCTCCAGGAGGCCAGCCCCCAGCTCCTGTGCACAGAGGCTGCACATGAACCCGGTGAGGAGCAGCGGTAGGCTGACTACAGAGTACCCCCTGCTGTCAGAACCTCCTCCTCTGTGTTGACCCCAACCTTGGTCCTCATGGGTGCCCATCTCATTGGAATGAGCTGGCAGAACTCTGGGGACCCAGGCATCTATGGAAGTCCTGGGCAAGGCTCACACCTCGCTCAGGCTGCCTATGAAACTAGGCAGGGGGTAGTTCGGGGAGGTTCTGCCCACCCTGGACATATCTGTCCTGAATGTGAGAGGCCTGCTGGTTCAGACCCCTGGCAGACGGCCTGGGCACTCTAGGCTTCAGGGCAGGCCAGGGGGAAGGGAAAAGTGGGGGAGGAAGAGGAGAAGGAGGGGACACATTTCACCTGACAGAGGTGGTTGCAGGCAGGCTGCCAAGGCTGATGCATCCCTTTGCAGGATGGGGTTGGGGTTAGGGGCTAGGCAGCTCAGGGCTGGTGGCCCGGGCTACCAGCTGGGACAGGAGGGTGCCCTGGAGGAAGTGTGCATGCTTGGCAGGAGCCTGGGTTTAGGGGCACAGACCCTGTTCCCTGCTCAGCCTGTGCTCTTGCCCCCTGGGCCCTGAAGGGTGGTGCAGGGGCACATGGTGGTGGACAGCCCCAGCCCCATCCCAGCCTCCACCTCACTTGGCCCTGGCCTCTCCTAGCAGAGCCCAGGAAGGTGCTGCAGTCCCTTCAACCTACAAGTCAGGGTCAGGGCTTGGAGCCCCTCTCCACGGTGCATAAACAAACTGTCCCCATCAGGTAATGTCCCTAGCATGCTGGGGGGGGGGCATTGCATGAGGGACCTCTGTGGGTGGGGCAGGAGGCTCACAGCACCCAGGACATTCCTTGTCAGCCCCACTCTCAGGCAAGAGGTGTTGAGGCCCCTGGCTCTACGTTCCTTCCCAAACCATCTGCTGCAGCCTCGGGTGAGGGTGTGGCAGGGACCCAGCTTAGCTCAAGGGTCAGTGACCACCCCCAGCAGTGTGTTGGCAGGCAGACAACTCAACCCACTGCCTGTTCCAGGGTGGAGTCCATGGCCTGGCCAGAGACAGGGGCCGTGGAGCTCTGGGATGTCTGCAGCCATGTGTTCACAGAGACCACGCACCGGACATATGTGTACCAGGCTGGCGACGCGGGGGCCACAAGTAGGTTGGGTATGCGACCCTGTGCCCTCTGCTGGGTGACACTTGCACAGGGGGGCCATCTGATGTGTGCCAGCCCTGCTATGGCCGCCCCTGCTGCCCTCAGTCCCTGAACTCCCTCAGAGGGCTTCACTGGGAAGGGAGGCAGGCAGCAGTGAACTGGACAGCCATTCTGTGGCCTACGTTAGGATGCTCTACATGCCCTGGCCCCGGAGAGCTGGGGTTCAAGCAGGAGAGGCGGTACTCTGATGGAAGCAAGTACTTCCTAACTGTCAGGAGCCTGGGTGGAATCAGGAGGAGGTCACCTTCACTTGGGAGACAAGTGGACTCTGTTACCCTGTGGGTATCTGAGGCCTTGCTGTTCACCGGAACACCAGGATGCACCTAGAGTCCCTGCCAGCCCACTGAGGCCTTGGTGACACAGGCCCCAACTCACAGACTCTGCCGTACGGGCCGCAGTGGATGGCCAGTCTGTGCAGCCTGGATTCCTCCCCACCAGTTCCTTCCCCCACCCCCAGGGCCGCCATCCATGCAGGTCACCATTGAGGATGTGCAGGCACAGAGGGGCAGCACAGCAAAATTCCAGGCTGTCATCGAGGGTAACCCACAGCCCACAGTGACCTGGTATAAGGTAGGGATGCGTGGCGGCGGGGTGGGGTGGGGAGCCTTGTGCCCGGAGGAGGAGTGTATGAAATCCCCACCAGACACTGCGTCACTCACTGAAGGTGGGGTGGCCCCCAGTGCTGGATCCCAAGGCTCATGGTCACCCCATCGCCTGTGCCTCCAGGATAGTGTCCAGCTGGTGGATAGCACATGGCTCAGCCAGCAGCAGGAAGGGACAGCCTACTCCCTGGTGCTCAGGAATGTGGCCCAGCATGATGCCGGTGTCTACACCTGCCTGGCCCAAAATGCTGGTGGCCAGGTGCTGTGCAAGGCAGAGCTGCTGGTGCATGGGGGTGAGTTAGGGGACCTCTCCCAGGCCCCATTCTGGCTCCATGTGGGTGTAGGGTTCTGTGGGCTCCTATAGGCCCAGGCACAGGGAACTGTTCCAGCAGTCACTACGGGGTTGGGGAAAAGTGGGGGGGGGATCTTTGTCCACACTGATGGCTGACTGCTTCCTGGCTACAGGGGACAGCAACCTGGACCTGGAGAAGCAAAGCTATCGGAGAAAACTACACTCTTTCTACGAGGTCAAAGAAGAGATTGGGAGGTACCCCGCCAGCCTGCCCCAGGAGCCTCGCCCCCTAGCCTGCCCAGTCCTGAACCCTGGCTCCCCAGGGTCCACAACCCAGGAGCCCCCAGTCCCCCAGGGAACCCTGCACTCTGCAGACCCCACCACCCAGATCTCCCTGCTTCTTGGGAACCCCACTTTTCTGAGGCCACCCCTCGGTACTCTCTTCCTACTCCCCTCCCCACCCCTAGAACTTCACTTGCCCCTGCCCCCCAGCCCCAGTTCTCTCAGAATCCTTGCTTCTCAGGAATCCTGCCAGCTCAGCAGCTCTTTCCCTGGGGAGCTTGAGTCTTGGAAGGCCCCACCCACACCCCATGCCCTGGAGTACCCTCCCATCTTCAGGAGGTCCCACCTGGTAACCCCATTTCTAGGAAGCCCTTGCCTCCCCTGTACCCACTCCCCACAGCCTCTGCCCATCTGGAAACCTCGCCTGCCAGGAATGCTGCCCCCCATCTTCTTCCAAGCTTGATCTTAGGAGTCTAGCATGGGGTCCCCTCTTTCCAGGGGTGTGTTCGGCTTCGTGAAAAGAGTGCAGCACAAGGGCAACCAGATGTCCTGTGCTGCCAAGTTCATCCCCCTACGGAGCAGGACACGTACCCAGGCTTACCGGGAGAGAGACACGCTTGCGGAGCTGAGCCACCCGCTGGTCACTGCGCTGCTGGACCAATTTGAGACTCGCAAAACTCTCATCCTGGTCCTGGAGCTGTATCCAGCCCTTAGTCCCAGGGGACGAGGCGCCGGGAGCCCCAGGAGTGCAGGGGACCACAGAGTGATGTAGGGCCTGTGGCTCTGCTGTCCTCAGCCCTGTACTCCTCCCGAGGCAGCCAGCTGGGCTTCCCATGCCCCTGTTAGGATGCTGTGGGACTAACCAGCCCAGATATGGCACTGTCCTCATAGCTTACTGCCCCTTGAGCCAGGAATTTTTGGTCAGGCCCCTCTCATGCTCCATGTGACCTCTGTCCAGCAGGAGGTCATACTGCCTAAATGGCAGTCCCAGGCCCCAAGCACTGGGCCTCTTACATTGCCCACCCAGGCTTCAGGGAGGGCCATACCCCTTCCCTGTCCCCTCTGGGTCTCACCTTATCACTTGCTGCCTGGCTGAGAGTCTCTGGGTGTCACAGTGCTTGCCACACCCCACCTCGTGCAGAGGGGAGAGGACACCTCCACTCCCACTCTGTTGCTGGCCACTGGCCTCAGCTCCTCTCCTCAGGGTCTGTGTCCCACACGCCCTCCTCAGTCTGGAGGACCCACCACCCCAGCACGGACTGCACTGCCCCCCAAGATAGCACTTGCCATGGGGTATGGAGTGGGCGGGTTCCTGACCCCCGAGCTTTCCTTGACCTGAACCCCAGGTGCTCCTCAGAGGAACTGCTGGACCGCCTGTTTAAGAAGAGCGTGGTGACAGAAGCAGAGGTGGCTCTGCAGCCTGAGCTGTCTGCAACCAATAGGCTTACGTGCATGCCCCCCGCCAGGGCTTGTATGCCCCCCACCCCAACTGCCTGCCCTAGCAGGCCCAGCTCAGAGAACTTTTGAAGGTCCCCAGAGCCTCACGAGGTGTCACTGCTCCTCAGTCAACTCTCAGAGCCCTGCCAGCCAGGATCACAACTTACCTTTCCCAGCCTGCACCTCACCTGGCCCACCTGGCCCACCAGCCAACCCTCCCCTGCTCTTGAGACATCAAGCTTCCTGCTTTGCTCAGGCTGCTTCACACACCCAAACCCTCCCCACTGTCTGGCCCCAGAGGAATCCCCACGCCCAGGCGTGTGGGGCTGGGGAGGCCCTGACTATACTGCCTGTGGGTTGGTCTCAGGTCTGCAGGGAGTGAGGGGTAGATGGGAGCAGAGCAGGGAGGAAGGTGGCAGGGCAGGCAGAGATGGGCTCTCTCACTTGAGCAGCAGCCTTTGCTACTGCAGGTGAAAGTCTACATCCAGCAGCTGGTGGAGGGACTGCACTACCTGCACAGCCATGGCGTCCTCCACCTGGACATAAAGGTACTTGCTCCACCCACCTTGTGCCCCCAGAGCCCAGGAGCAGGCGGTGGGAGCTTGCAGGCTGGAAGGGAACAGGCCAACCGCTTGCAGCTTCAGGACTTGCTCACTTTGTTGGGGGGAGCTCGCTACTTTACCAGCAGCCCCTTTAGGTGAAATGTGGCTCTGATAGAGCAGAGGCTGTCCCCAAATGGTACCGGAACCACCCGCTCCCAGGGCAGCCCCCTGTCCTCCCTCGCTGGCTTCTCTGTCTTCGTGAGACAGCCCCTTACAGACTCCCTAGTGCCACCCCCAGACTTGGCAGCCCCAGGAGATACCTCCTGACGTCGAAGCCTCACCCACCTCCTGACTGCCCCCCAACAGCCCCCCAACATCCTGATGGTGCATCCTGCTCGGGAAGACATTAAAATCTGCGACTTTGGCTTTGCCCAGAAGATCACCCAGACAGAGCCAATGTATAGCAAGTATGGGTCCCCTGAGTTTGTGTCCCCTGAGATCATCGAGCAGAATCCTGTCAGTGAGGCTTCTGATATCTGGTGAGTGGCTGGGTCCCCAAGGACAAAGCTCGTATGCCAGCACCTCTTCCCACTCTCTACCTTCCCTCCTTTCTTGGTTCCCACCCACCTGGTGCCCATCACCTGTCGTCCAGGCCTGGGATGACTCACAATTGTGGTTTTGTTCCCACAGGGCTATGGGGGTCATCTCCTACCTCAGGTGAGCAGACCCCAGCACCTGCCAGCTGTCTCCTTGGAAGCCAATCCCAGACCCTCCCAGCAGGCGCACAGGAGGTCCCAGGCACTGCTGGCCCTCCCCAAAGACCCAAGGCCCGAGGGGCAGCTATTTTGGGAACAAGCAGTGGGCCAGCTCTGATAAGAGGTTTTGCCCAGCAATTTTCACACACACCCTGTCCCAGAGCAGCCCTTCCGGTTGTGAGGCACGGCCAGTGCTGAGCTGTTTCTCCAGGTGGTTGGGCTGGTTTGCCCAGAGGCCCCTCAGAGCAGCTTCTGCTGCCCGAGGGTGCTGCTGGCAGACTGAGGCTGCACCTCATCTCCAGGTGGGGCCCTGCTCCCCCCTCAGGCTCAGGCCTGGTGCCCACTCTGGGCTCATGATCAGTCCCCACCCCGGGCCGAGCCTAGACCTCTGGGCGAGTGTGAGACACTTGCTGGGATTCTGAGGTTGCCGAAAGGCCATCCCAGCCAGAGCTCTGCCCAGCAGCCCCACAGGACCAGAAATCCGGTATCACGTCTGAGTGCTGAACACTCCCTGTGCTTTCAGCCTGACCTGCTCATCCCCATTTGCTGGCGAGAGTGACCGAGCAACCCTCCTGAACGTGCTGGAGGGGCGGGTGTCCTGGGGCAGCCCAGTGGCTGCACACCTCAGCCAGGATGCTCAGGACTTCATTAGGGCTGCCCTGCAGAGAGCCCCAGAGTGAGTGTGCCCGCCCTCCTCCCTGCTCCCCCCATCCACTCAGGGGGCCAGGTGACCCCTGGCCTGACCCCCAGCTTGGTGCCCCCACAGAGCCCGGCCCAGTGCAGCCCAGTGTCTTGCCCACCCCTGGTTTTTGGTGAGTAGGCTGAGTCCAGCAGGCCTGGTGAACAAGGTGGGGAACTGAGGCTAAGAGGGGTGGGTCCTCCCTGGCCCTAGGATGCACCAGGGTCTCACCCAATGTGGCTTTCTCACCTGGGCCCCCAGAAGTCCCTGCCTGCAGAGGAGGCACACTTCATCAACACCAAGCAGCTCAAGTTCCTCCTGGCCCGCAGCCGCTGGCAGGTGAGCCCAGATGCAGAGAGGGGGCAGGACACCAGGGGCATATGCACGAGGGGCCTGGTAGGCGAGGGAAGCTAGGCCCAGGGAGCTGGTGATGCCCCCCCAGGTTTGGGAGAGCAGGGAAGTGGGGCCTGAGCACCCCTCTTTCAGGGCCTGTGCCCTCTGAGCTGCCAGGATGCGGCAGGACTGCATATGCTTCCAGCCTGGGTGGGGACACACCATAGCCCTGGGGTGCCAGGGATGAGGAGGCCCCCATCTCCTGGGCTCCCCTCGGAGGCACACCGGGAGCTGGAGGGTAGCACATGGCTGACACCCCACCCCTGCACCCCCAGCGCTCCCTGATGAGCTACAAGTCCATCCTGGTGATGCGCTCGATCCCGGAGCTGCTCCAGGGCCCGCCAGACAGCCCGTCTCTTGGAGTGGCCCGGCACCTGCGTGGTGATGCCAGTACCTCTTCCAGTAGCACCTCGTCCTCTGACAATGAGTTGGCACCCTTCGCCCGGGCCAAGTCACTGCCACCCTCTCCTGTGACTCACTCCCCCCTTATGCACCCACGGGGTTTCCTGCGTCCATCTGCCAGCCTGCCGGAAGAGGCTGAGGCCTGTCTCCCCATGGAGGCAGCACCCCTGCCTGCAGCACCCGGGGGCTCAGAGTCCCCAGTTGCCCCGGGCTGTGTGCCCCGGCAGAGCATTATCCACAGCCTGTTCTACCAGCAGGCAGGCAAGAGCCCAGAGTGTGGGGGCCTGGCCATGGGCAGCAGACGGGTCCCCGTGCGGCAGAGGCACCTCCTCAAGGGTGGGTACTTCGCGGGCCCCCCACCTGGCCTTCGAGAGCCACTGCTGGAGCACCAGGCGCTGGAGGAGGAGGCTGCCCAGGAGGAGCAGGCTGCCCTGATGGCCAAGGCACCCTCCTTAGATACTTCCCTGAGGCTGCCCGGTACCGGCGCCAGCACCCCTGGAGGCCCCGGACACAGCCATTCCCTGGATGTCGACTGTGCACGTTCTGCCATCCCCTCTGCAGAGGCCTGCCGTGAGGGCCAGTGTTTCACCCCTGCCCTCTGGGGCCACCAGGAGGCCCTGGGAGGAGAGAATGTGTCTAGAGAGGTCAAAGATGCCATGGAGAGGGGGTTTCCAAAAGGATGGGGACTATGTTCATCCACTGGTGGGGATCCTGGCTTTGCTGAGCAAGAGGGGTTGTCCCAGGATAGCTGTGGGGGGCAGCTAGCTCCTTTCTGTCACCCCCAGTGGGGTCCTTCCGCCAGGAAGGGTTGTGATGCCCCAGCAGCTGCTGCATCCCAAGCTCCTGGTGCCTTTCCTCCAGGTCACTGCCTGGAGGCTCTCTTGGCAACCCCGAGACCCCTCTTCTCTGCTGAACTCCAGGCTCCCTTCTCCCCAGATCAAGCAAGCCTCCAGTCAGGCTCTAGAAGGGAGCTGGAGGCCACCCCTCTCCCTGGGAGGCCCAATCTTCCCAGTTCTCCAGGGCTGGCCTCCCCATCTGGCACAGAGCCTGGCCTGTCCCTGGACACCAAGGCTCTGGCCCAGGAGACAGAGGACCTATGTGAGTCTGAGCTCAGCCCTCCTCGGCCTCAGGAGCAGGCGACCTCACGCAAGTTCTCCCTTGGGCACCGTGGAGGCTATGCAGGGGTGGCCGGCTACGGCACCTTTGCCTTCGGTGGGGATGCGGGAGGCATGCTGGGACAGGGGCCCCTGTGGGCCAGGATGGCCTGGGATACCTCTCAGTCCTTGGAGGAACAGGAGGAAACGAGGGCTCAGAGCCCACACCCCCAGGCCAGTGCAGTGTCCCTGCCAGAGGGCTGTGAAGTTCCCACAAGGGCCTCCCCAGAGCTGACCTTGTGCGAAGACTTCGGCTGGGGGTCCCAGGTGTCACTGGTACAAATCCAGGACCTGTCAGGGGACATGGAGGCAGCTGACACTGTGTCTCTGGACATATCAGAGGTAGAGCCAGCCTATCTCAACCTGTCACACCTGTATGACATCAAGTACCTCCCCTTTGAGTTCATGATCTTCAGGAGGATCCCCAAGCCAGACCTGCCACCCTCCTCAGCATCTGAGGCCAGGGAGGAGCTGGCTGAGCTCCCACAGGCCCCGTGGCCTTGGCAGGGCCTCCCCACCAGCCTGGAGATCAGAGAGGAGCTGGAAGACACAGGACTGCTGCTCAGGGAGGCAGGCAGCAGCAGGAAACGCAGGTGGTCACCCCCCTCCAGGAGCCTCCTGTGCTCCCCCTCAAGGCAGGCACTGTTGGAGGAGCCAGTGGAACTGGGGCTTCACCAGAGGATGAGGGCCTCGGTGGCCCGTATCTCCCGCCTCCTGAAGGGCAGGCCTCAAGGTGACTCCCCTACCCCGACCACAGGGGCTGCTGGGCTCAGCCGGGTGGGCCCCTCTGTACCTTGGGGCATTGTGTGCCCATGCCCAGGAGTCACAGCTCGGGTGCCCACCTGACACAGGAAGCCTACTCTTGTCCTGTTCCTGTGCTGCCCACACCTCAGGCACACAGGGGCTTCTGTTCCCAAGGTCACCTTCTTGGCTTCCTCCCCTCCCATGTGCATCTGAGACCTGTGTTTGGATCTGAGCTGCTACAGGGGTTACAACCCTGTGGAGAGGATCAAACCAGGGCCAGTCTTCCTGACTGCATCCCCCTCACTGGCCCTGCCTGACCCCAGACATTGGCCACGCCTCCTGGGCACCTGTACCCCTCACCTGCCTGAAGTGGCCCCTCCAAGGATAGGCCTATGCTGACAGGCTAGGGAATGGGTGGCCTCACAGCAGATTTAGCTTGTCCCCCCCACCAAAAAGAAATTCCCTGGGTCCAGGCTTTTTGGCCGTATGGGGTTCCACAGTCCTCCTCCCACGCTCCCAGTGGTAGTGCCAGGGGGCTGGTTGCCAGAAAGAGCCAGACCCTTGATATGAGCTCCCTCCATCCCTTCTCCCTGCAGGTCAAGAGAAGGAGGGGCCCCCCAGGAAAAAGGCAGGCCTAGCTTCCTTCCAGCTGTCAGGCCAGAAGAGCAGAGACCAAGGTGCCTGGGGCTGGGCCCCCCATCTTCCCAGGGGGCCTGGCTGTGGGGAAGGGGAGCCCCTCCACAGTGCCCCAACCAACAGGGGGCAAGCTAAAACCCACAGTGGCTTAAGCCCAGACTGGGGGTGGGGTGGGGCTCGGCTCCCCAGCTGTGGGGACTGAGCAGTCCTGGAGGAACTTTCTGACGAGGTGCTAGACGAGGTGCTGGGTTGAAGATGAGCTGGATGAGGATGAGCTTCTCTCCAGTATCCCCACCTTATACTTTACCTCTCTTTCCTAGCGCCATCTTTCCTAAGGAGGCTTGTGGATGAGACAGTGGTCCTGGGCCAGTCTGTGACTCTTGCCTGCCAGGTGTCGGCCCAGCCATCTGCACAGGCCACCTGGAATAAAGGTAAGGAGCTATCCTGGAGTGGGGGAGGGAGTGGGCGGAGGAGGACTGTGGGGGCTGCTCCTTGAGGTCATGGCTGTCAACATACAGAGGGAAACTGAGGCCCAGAGAGGGTGGGGCCTGGTGTTTGAGGTGCCTCCAGGCCTACTCTGTCCTGCTGCAGACGGGGCCCTCCTGGAGAGCAGCAGCCGCCTCCTCATCTCCTCCACGCTCAAGAATTTCCACATTCTGACCATCCTGGCAGTGACTTCTGAGGACCTGGGTGTGTACACGTGCAGCGTGCGCAATGCACTGGGCACAGCGACCACCAGAGCTGTCCTCCGGAAGGCAGGTGGGTGGGCCTCACCAGGCCTTCTCAGTGGGGACAGAGAGAGAGGCCACTCCAGGCTATTATTGCCTCCCTGGGATTTCCAATGGGGCAGCCAGGCCTAGCTCTTAGACCCCCAGCCTAATCCCTAGGGGGCACCAGACCTCCAGTGGCCAACCCTAGGTGCCCTGCTCTGCCACTCAGCCAAGCTGAGACATCTCTGACCGAAACCTGGAGTGGGCAAGGGGCTGTGATGAGGGCCACTTCATGGGGCTCCGGAGCATGCACCAGACGAAGAAAGCCTGTGGTCAGGCAGACAGACACCTGCTGGGCTCCCTCCAGGAGAGTTATTGGGTCCCTCTACCAGGCAGCACTGGAATGGGACCCCGGAATCTAGGAGACCAGGGTGGGGTGGGCTCAGGGCATGGCAGTAGGGTGCAGGGGTGTGGACAGGGGCTCAGAGCTGCAGGAGCTGCGTGCCCCTGGGAGCTGACCTCAGACCTCTGACTATGGGCCCTGCAGAGTGCCCTCCATCCTCCCCACGCCCAGACATTGGGGAGGTGTACACAGATGGGGTGCTGCTGGTCTGGAAGCCTATGGAATCCTGTGGCCCTGTGACCTACATCGTGCAGTGCAGCCTGGAAGGTAGGGTTGTGCAGATGTCCCCACCCCCTGGGGGCCCTGTAGCTAGTGGGAGGATCACCTGGCCACTCTGTGCTTCTGGAGACCCATGGGGGAAGTGTCTGGTGCCCTCTGTACCCGTGAATGCCCATCAGGGAAGCCTTGGACCCTGTGCACTACTGGGCAGTCTCACTGGACTCTGGAGTGGGGAGGCCTGGGGCTGCCCCTCACTTGCTCCATGTGGCCAGGTGGCAGCTGGAGCACACTGGCCTCGGACATCTTTGATTGCTGCTACCTGGCCAGGAAGCTTTCGAGGGGTGGTGTGTACACCTTCCGGACCGCGTGCGTCAGCAAGGCTGGCATGGGCCCCTACAGCAGCCCCTCGGAGCAGGTCCTCCTGGGAGGGCCCGGCCACCTGGGTGAGCCTCTACAGGACCTGGCGGGCAGTGGGTGGGGGTCCCTTTGGAACTGTCACCAAGACACATACACTCACGGGGAAGGTTTGTTCCAGCTACTGCGCTGCCCCTCCCCATCCCCAAATGGTCCAAGGAATGAGAAGCCAAGTGTGGGTTTAAGGGGGGGGGGCGGTGGGGGACCTGTCAAGGTGATGGGGAAGAGATGACTGAAGACAAGGTTGGGGTACTGGGACTATGAGGAACACTCCAGTCACCGGCTTCCCTTCCCACAGCCTCTGAGCAGGAGAGCGGCCCTGCATCGCCGACCCATCAGCTCCCCAGCACGCAGACCTTCGCCTTCCAGACGCAGATCCGAAGGTGCTGAGGCCTCTCTGCCTCCCCTACCCCAATCTGCTCACCAGGGCCTGAGCACCTCCTTCCCCACCAAGTTTCCTCCCCGCTGCTCTGAGAGTGGGAAGGGGCTGCCAGAGGTTGTGAGGGGGCCTGCAGGCCAGAACAGGAGGGATTCCCAGAAGCCTGGCCTGTGCTTCCTCACCAGGGGTCGCTTCAGTGTTGTGCGGCAGTGCCGGGAAAAGGCCACCGGACGCCCACTGGCTGCCAAGATTATCCCCTACCGCCCAGAGGAAAAGACAACTGTGCTTCGAGAGTATGAGGCCCTCAAGGGCCTGTGTCACCCACACCTGGCCCAGTTGCAGGCTGCCTTCCTCAGCCCGAGGCACCTGGTCCTCATCTTGGAGCTATGCTCTGGGCCAGAGCTACTGCCCTGCCTGGCCCAGCGGTGAGGGGCCATCTGGCCTGGGGGCAGGGCTTGGGGAGGGGGATGACACTTGAGGCCCAAGTCCTGCCTGCTTCGACAAACTGGGTCCTGTGCAGGAGGGGGCTCAGCCAAAACTGCTCAGAGCCGAGCCCGTCCCCATGTGTCCCCAGGGCATCCTACTCAGAATCCGAGGTGAAGGACTACCTGTGGCAGATGCTGAGTGCCACCCAGTACCTGCATGCACAGTGCATCCTGCATTTGGACCTCAGGTCTGAGAACATGATTGTCACGGAGTACAACCTGCTCAAGGTGGTCGACTTGGGCAGTGCTCAGAGTCTCACCCAGGAGAGGGTCCTGCCTTCAGAGAGGTTCAAAGACTATGTGGAGACCATGGGTGCGTGGGGTTGAGGGGTGGCTGGGAGCAAGCCCCTCCTCCAGTTCTGCCTCCTGCCACCTGCACTGCAGACACTCAGCTCCTCACCTTGTGCTTCCCCTTCTGTGCAGCTCCGGAGCTCCTGGAGGGCCAGGGTGCCGGCCCACAGACCGACATATGGGCCATCGGTGTGACTGCATTCATCATGTGAGTCCTCCAGCCACATGAGGGCAAGTATGAAGTCCATGAGGATGACCTCAGATCCCCATGTGACCTGAGTCCCCTATGCCTCACCTGTGCAGGCTGAGTGCCGAGTACCCAGTGAGCAGAGAGGGCACACGAGACATGCAGAAAGACCTGCGGAAAGGGCTCATCTTGCTGAGTCGCTGCTACGCCGGGCTGTCTGGGGGCGCCTTGGCCTTCCTGCAGAGTACACTGTGCGCACACCCTTGGTAAGGTGGTCCTGTCTCCCACCTCCCAACCACCCATCCTGCTCACCCTGGACCAGCCAGAGTAGGCTGACCTGACTCCCTGTTGCCACCCTCCTTGCTGCAGGGGCCGGCCGAGCGCTTCCAGCTGCCTGCAGTGTCCATGGCTGACTGAGGAGGGCCCAGCTTGCTCTCAGCCTTCCACTGTGACCTTCCCCACTGGGCATCTGCGCGCCTTTGTGCGTGAGCGTGAGAAGAGACGGGCACTGCTGTACAAGAAGCACAACCTGGCTCAGGTGTACTGAGCGCTTGGCCCTGCGGGATCACAAAGCCAGTGGCCACATGCACGCAGGGCACTTTGAGCCTGGCCTCCACAAGCTGTATCCACCAATAAAAATCAGCACCACAGGAGGCATCTTCTGTCTCACTGTTTTGTTTCGAGGAGGAGGGTGATGGTCCTGCGCCTTCCTGGAGTTTAGTGACCATCCAGTTAGCACAGCTGCCCTTCCTTGTTCTTGGACTGAAAGATCCTTCAGGGCAGTCTCACCGTGAGTGACCAGCTCACAAACAAAAGCCCCTTTTGTCCCATGCAAACTGTCACAATTGGTCCCTCAGCCTCACCCCACCTGCCAGTCTCTGAGACATTTCCACTGGGGCTCCTGAGCTCCAGGGGCTAGATTGAATTGTGCCCATGGTCACCTTCC
Organism: Sturnira hondurensis; assembly: GCF_014824575.4. Taxonomy (NCBI): domain Eukaryota; kingdom Metazoa; phylum Chordata; class Mammalia; order Chiroptera; family Phyllostomidae; genus Sturnira; species Sturnira hondurensis. The sequence goes on along the minus strand of NW_028090728.1, from coordinate 4,394,653 downwards.
TGGACTGGTCCTCTATCAAGGCCTCCAGCATAGGCTACTGCAGCCCTTTCTCGGTCTGAGGCAGAAGGAGCCTGGTGAGTGACTAGCCAGGCCACACAGAGGGATTGGGAGATGGGCTTGGAGTGGGAGAAGGTGTCATAGAAGCTGCTGCAGGAGCTTGAGCCACAGTTGCTGTCCCCCAACCTGACTTCTGCCAGATGTTCCTGTTGCCCACAAGGAAAGTCCTGTTTGGGAAGGGCATGTGGTCCTGAGGCTGAATGAACATGGGCTGCTTGCTCCATGTCCACCAGCTCCAACTCTATTTGTGAGGAATGGTCTCGCCAGCATCAGTGCTCCCTTTGGGGGCAGTCCACCATGTCCAGGGACTATCTGAGCTTTTTGCTGAGGTGTCCTCCCACAGGGCACCTTCCTGGACCTTGACCACACCTGTGCAGACACACAGTGAGCACACCTCCAACCCTAGGCACCTGAGTCTGCGCCCATGCCTCCCTCTCTATTGCATGCTCACTCAGCCCCAGCTCACCATGTCCACAGCAAGCCTGGCTCTGCATGCTGAGACCAGGTGAGACTTAGCTCCTTGTCTTCGGTGGATGCATTCCTTTGGTGACACCCCCTCTGTGCTGTGTGCTGGGATGACTTGCCCCTGTCTAAGCCTGTACAGGTCAAATTCTGCAGGTTGAGCACATCTACTCTTACATGGAGAGACACTTGCTGGGGCTCTACAGAGGCCATGCCTCCTCTAGATCCTCCAGGAGCTCAGCTTCCTCAGGTCCCTGCTGGCCTGGCCTTGCTCCCTGCAAGCCCAGCTTTCCTTGTGCATTCTGCCTTGATAACTCTGTGGAAGTGCTTCTTGTGGAACGGTTAGTGACTCCTCACACCCCTGCTTAGGACTCACCCTGGTAACACCATGTAGCATGGGCCACACCACATCATCATTCATTCCTTCCATGGCCCTTGTCCCTTCTCATTTGAGATGGCCCTCTTCCCAGACTGGATTTTACCTGATAAACCCACTCAAATCCAAACTCCCCATTTATGTGTTGTAAGTATTTTATTGGTAGTCTGTTTCTAACAATCAAATCAAATGTACTGCATTTTTAACAGCTGCATATTTTATATATTTTTTCAATTAAGCTTTTATTTTGAGATCTTAGTTGAATCACAGGCAGTTGAAAGAAATCATACAGAAACAGCCCAGGTACCACTTGCCCAATTTCTCCAGTGGGAATTATTCTGCAAAATGCTAGCATTGATACAATAGGACAGCCAGGATAGGGACATTGAGACAGTAAAGGTACAGATCATCATGACACAGGTCCCTCCCTGATCTTTTAAACAGTCACACCCACTTCCCTCTCACCTTTAATTGATACTCCTTAACCCTGGCAACCAATGGTCTGTCTTGAATTCATATACTTTTGCCATTTTAAAAGTGTTATAGCTCCTCCGCTATGCGAGTGAGCTGTCTCACTGGCCCCCCACTCCCCAGCTCCCACAGAAGGAGGGCCATGGGTCACCTGCGCCACTCCACTTCTTAGTTTCTTGCAGCTCCCAGCTCTGGCTCCCAGGTCAGCACCTGCCCAGGCGATTCTGTGCTGTGATTGTCTCAAAGCCACAGGGAAAAGGGTGGAAAATTCACTGTTGCCATTGCCAGACAGTGATTTATGGCTTTGTTCTTAAGCTCTCAATTGCCTTCAATAAAAGCCCACTCGTGTGGGCTTTTATTCCTGAATCCTGACTAAATGCCTTAAGCTTAACCAACTGGTCTCAAAAGTATTGGGAAGTTGCATTGCCCATCTACCCCCTCGTTACTATAGTAATCAGGTATGCACTCTTATTTGGAATAAAGGTGCTGAATACCTCGCCACTCAGCTCTGTTCATACAATCACAGGTAACTATGCTGAAAACCAAAAGTGGAAGAAATACCAAGAAGAGGTCATCCCAGCACTGAGATATTCCTATTAGGGAAGTGAACCAAATGTTCTTTTTTAAGTCAAGAATTTTACACCAAAAACTGAATTGTGGACTTCCAGCCAAGATGGAGGCGTAGGTAGATATGCTTTGCTTCCTTGCACAACCAAAAGAAGGATAACAACCAATTTAAAAATAAGAATCAAATTGTATAGAAGTCCAACAACCAAGGAGTTAAAGAAGAAACATTCATCAGACCGGTAGGAGGGATGGAGTTGGGCAGCCAGGGCATAGAGGACTCAAGGCAAGGCTGGAGGACCTAGGCAGGTGAGGCAGGAGGACCTAGGCAGGTGAGGCAGCAGCTAATGGAGCAGGAGGTCCCACCTTTGTATACGGACAAACTGGGAGGAACAACTGGGGAATGAGACAGATCTCAAAACCCAGGGTTCCAGTGAGGAGAAATAAAGCCTCAAAACCTCTGAATGGCCCTGGCTGGTGTGGCTCAGTGGACTGAGTGTGGGCCTGTGAACCAAAGGATCGCGGTTCGATTCCCAGTCAGGGCACATGCCTGGGTTGCAGGCCAGTTCCCAGCAGGGGACACATGAGAGGCAACCATACATTGATATTTCTCTCCCTCTCTCCCCTTCCCTTCCCCTCTAAAGACAAATAAATAAAAATCTTTAAAAAAAACAAACAAAAAAACCCCTCTGACTGAAAAAACCTGTGGGGGTTGAGTTTCTTGGAAAGACCCACAAGGTCCTAGAGCATACACAAAACCCCAGACCTGGGAATCAGCACCAGAAAGGCCCAAATTCCTTGTGGGTAGTGGGGGAAGTGACTGAAAGCTGGCTGACAGCTGAGAAAGGGATATTGTTCCCTCTCAGACCCCTCCCCCACATACAGCACCACAACACAGTGACACACTGGTGACTATCTAAGCCTCTGCCCCTTACCACCTAATGGGTGTGCCAAGACAAAAAAAAATATGACCCAAATGAAAGAACAGATCAAAGCTCTAGAAAAAATACAGCTAAGTGAGGAAGAGATAGCCAACCTATCAGCTGCAGAGTTGAAAACACTGGGAATCAAGATGCTCACAGAAATGGTTGAGTATAGTCCCAAAATAGAGAAAAGAGTGAAAACTATGAACAGTGAAGTAAAAGAAAATGTACAGGGAACCAACAGCAAAGGGAAGAAAACCAGGACTCAGATCAACAGTTTGAAGCAGAAGGAAGAAATAAACATTCAAGCAGAACAGAATGAAGAAACAAGATTTCACAAAAATGAGGAGACTCTTAGGAACCTCCAGGACAACTTTAAATGTTCCAACATCTGAATCATGGGGTGCCAGAAGGAGAAGAGGAAGAGCAAGAAATGGAAAACTTATTTGAAAACACAATGAGGGAGAACTTCCCCAATCTCGCAAAGGAAATAAATTTCCAGGAAGTCCAAGAAGCTCAGAGTCCCAAAGAAGTTGGACCCAAGGAAGGACACACCAAAGCATATCATAATTACATTACTCAAGAGTAAAGATAAGGAGAGAATCTTAAGAGCAGAAAGACAAAAGGAGAGTTACCTACAAAGGAGTTCCCATAATACTATCAACAGATTTCTCAAAAGAAACCTTGCAGGCAAGGGGCTGGAAAAAAGTATTCAAAATCATGAAAGGCAAGGACCTACATCCATCATTACTGTATCATTTAGAATGGAAGGGCAGATAAAGTGCTCCCCAGATAAAGTCGAGTTAAGAGAGTTCATCATCACCAAGCCCTCACTACATAGAATGTTAAAGGGACTTATCTAAGAAAAAGAAGAAGGTCAAAAACATAAACAGTAAAATGACAACAAACTCACAACTATCAACAACCAAACTAAGAAAATAAAAACAAAAAGAAACTAAACAAACAACTAGAACAGGAACAGAATCAGAGAAATGGAGGGTTATTAGTGGGAAAAGGGAGGAGGAAGATAGGGGAAAAGGTACACAGAATAAGAAGCATAAATGGACTTCCGCCAAGATGGAGGCATAGGTGGAAACACTGTGCCTTCTCCCACAGCCAAGTTTGAATACAACAAAGGTTTGGAGAACAAGGACACACCCAAAGACCAGAACACTGAATTATACGGAAGTCCGACAACTACGAACCGTTCAACGGGGACAGTAAGAGGGGCGGAGCCAGCAGCAGAGCAGGGTCGGGCAGGACAGATCCCTGGACCTAGGCGCACAGGCAGCCCGGAACCAGTTGGGGTGTGGGGCAGACTGACCGTGGTCGCACATTCACGAACAGTGAGACGGGTCACGCAGGCCCCAGGGGGCGAACCCAGTGGTGGAGGGCTGACGGCGGTGGCACACTCGCGTGCAGTGGGACGAAACGCGTGGGCTTCGTGACTGTGGTGGCTGCGGCGCCTGTGGGGGCGGCGGCGGCAGGTGGCACACAGAACACAATTGTTCCTCTTTGACCCCGCCCCCACATACAACGTCACAACCCAGCAACTGAGTGGCCCTGCCCTGGTGAACACCTAGGGCTCTGCTCCTCATATGTAACAGGCACAAACAGTCCAAAATATGGCTGAAGAAGAACTCAAAGCCCCAGAGCCAATAACTCTAAGCGACCAGGAAATAACGAACCTCTCAGATGCACAATTCAAGACACTATTTATCAGGATGCTCACAGAACTGGTTGATTACAGTCACAAATTAGAGGAACACATGAAGGCTAAACTAATTGAAATGAAGGGAGACATCCAGGAAACCAATAGTGATGGAAAGGAAACTGGGACTCAAATCAATGGAATGGACCAGAAGGAAGAATGAAACATCCAACCAGAAAGGAATGAAGAAATGAGAATTCAAAAAAATCAGGAGAGGCTTAGGGACCTCCAGGACATCTTTAAACGTTCCAACATCCAGATTATAGGGGTACCAGAAGGGGGAAAGAAACAGCCACAAGTGGAAAACTTATTTGAACAAATAATAAAGGAGAACTTCCCCAGTCTGGCAAAGGAANGTTCAAGGAGTTCATCATCCCCAAGCCCTTATTATATGAAATGTTAAAGGGACTTATCTAAGAAAAAGAAGATGAAAAATATGAACAGTGAAAGGACAGCAAACACACAGTTATTAACAACCACACCTAAAACAAAAGCAAACCAAGAGAACAGCTAGATCAGGAGTGGAACCATAGAAATGAAGAACACATGGAGGGTTAGCCACAGGGGGGTGGGAGGAGGAGAAGGGGGGAGAAGGCACAGAAAATAGCATAGACAGTAGGTAGAAAATAGATAGGGGGGAGGGCAAGAATAGTGGGGGAATTATAGAATCTAAAGAACTTGAGACACGTGGTTGTAATCTAAGGGGGGGAGAATGGTGGGGGAGGGAGTGTGCGGGTGGAGGGGAATTAAGTGGGGGAATAGAACTGTAATGGTATAATCAATAAAATATATTTTTTTAAAAAAGAAGCATAAATGGTAGGTACAAAATAGACAGGGGGAGGTTAAGAATAGTATAGGAAATGGAGAAGCCAAAGAACTTATATGTATGATCCATGGACATGAACTAAGGTGAGAGAATGATGGTGGGGGAATGCGTGGGAGGATGGGTGCAGGGCAGAGGGGAATAAAGGAGAAAAAATGGGACTAGTATAGCATAATCAATAAAATATATTAAAATTTTTAAAAAGTTCCAATGATGGCATCGGGTCATGCCAGAGGCATTCCAGCTTATATGAAGGCCTCAGCAGAGGATCCCTGGAAATAAGTGACCACATTCACATAACTTTCATTACAGTTTTTATTATAACTGTTTGATTTTATTATCAGTTGTTAATCTCACTGTGTCTAATATATAAACTTTATCATATGTATATATGTCTAGAAAAATTATTACTTGCAGGGTTCTACATTATTAGTAGTTTCAGGCCTCCACGGGGGATCTTGAAAGGTAATCCCTGCAGGTAAGGGGGCCAGTGAACTGAGAAGTGTCCTCTCCTATTTTGTGGAAGAGATTGTGTAAAACTAATGTTAGTTCACCTTTAAATTTCCAGGCCTCTGGGCCTGGAGATTCCTTTTTCAAGGGCTTTTAAATTGTGAAGTCAATTTACTTGTTATAGGGTTGTTCATATCATCAATTTCATCTTGGTTGGCTTTCGTAATCTCTGGTTTTCTTAGGAATTGGTCCATTTTTTCCAAGGTGTCAAATTTATGTGTAAAGTTGTTTGTCTTCACTTACTATCCTTTTACTGCCTATAGAATTTGTAATGATACTCTTTATTTTGTTCCTGACATTAGTAATTTGTATTTTCTCTTTTTATTTTTGTCAGTCTTGCTAGAAGTTTATCAATTTTACTGATATTTTTGAAGAACCATCTTTTTGTTTTGTTGATTTTTCCTGTATTATTTTTCTAATTTAATTTTCTTGACTTACTCTTTTATCTTTACTGCTTCCTTTTCTCTGCTTGCTCTGGGTTTAGTCTGCTCTTCCCTTTGAATTGTCTTCTCCCCTCCCCCTACATTCTCCAGCTTTACTGGATAATTTAAAATTACATTTCTATTTTCTGACATTCAGTTGCTTTTTCCATCTGACTTTTAAAAACTGATTACATCCAGTGGAACGTAGTTGTCTAAGTTATATAGTACACAGAAATATCATCTTGATTTCTTTGAAAATGCATTTCTCTGCAATTCCTGAATAGCTCCAAACTATGCTTGCTATGAGCATAGATGTTTACTCCAGGTGAGTTTGTATAGTCATCCCTAAACATATGTTCTAAACCTTTGTCATCGCTATCTTCAGATAGTGTCATCACTGTCTTCATCCAGCATCAATTCTGTGAAGCTGTTCCTGTTTAGGCTTCTATTCTGATTTCCCTCACATAAACATTAACATGCATGCTTGTCCTTTTTATTGTTTACTGGCACTCATCCTGTTCTACGCAGAGCTTGATACAGATGTTACTTGATGTTATTTAATGGGTATTGAAGTCACACAATCCAAGGCCATTATTATGCTCAATTTAAAGTTATTTATGAAAGTTCACACACACTTCCAGAATTGGTTTTTACCCTCTACATGGAAACATATTCAAAACACCCAGAACAAGCTTACTAGTGTGATTCAACCCTCCCCATTCATCAGTCCCTATTCACTGGGGCACGGAAAGGGGTTCTTTAACAAAAGCATTGTCTTGATTTTTACTTAGGTTTCTGATTTGAGACCTTTTCTCTTGTGTAATGTGAGTATTCAGTGCTACAAAATGCATTCTCAGTACTGCTTAGCTGCATCCTGTGTGTTTAATGTATTGTATTTTTATTTTCATTTGTATGTTTTAAATTTCCTTTGAGACTTTCTTTGACCTGTGCATTTAGAAGTGTGTTGTTTAATTTCCAATTGCTTATAGATTTTTCTTGTCCCTTTCTGTTATTGAGTCCTAGCTTGATACCATTATGGACAGAGAATATAATATGTAATTTCAATCTTTTAAAAATTTGTTGGGGTTTGATTATGTTCCTAGATATAGTCTGTCTTGGTGAATGTTCTACATACTAATGCTGCTGGATGGAGAGTTCTATCAAAGTTATATTAACTTTTTGATACATTATATTGTTCAGCTCTTCTACATGCTTGCTGATTTTTTGTCAAACAGTTCTATCAGTTGCTGAAACAAGGGTGTTAAGATGAACTATAATTGTGGATTTGCATATTTCTTCATTGAGCTCACTCAGTTTTTGTTCCATCTGTTTTGAACCTCTGTTGTTTGATTCATGCACACTTTGGAACATTATATCTTCCTGGTGGAATGATTATTTTATCACTGTGTGATGTTCCTCTGGGTCTCTTCTAGTTATTTTTTTTACTATGAAGACTAATTTAACTTATGTGAATAGAAGTACTCCTGATTTTTTGAATTAATGTCTGCATTGCCTTTTACTTGGTATGTTTAGACCATTTTCATTTAAAGCAATTTTAATATTTTAGGTTTGTTTGTCATTTTGTATTGTTTCTTTCATCTCTTTTTTGTTCTCCTTGTGTATGTGTGGGTGGTTACTAGAGTATTTTTATCAGATTTCACTTTCATTTATTTATAGTGTTTTAAATTGTATAATTGTATAGTTTTATAAGTTATTCTCTGAGTGTGTGTGAGGGGGGTGTGTATAATCACAGACCATTGGCATCAACATTTTACTACATTCTGTGCTTTTTAAATATTATTATTTTAGAGACAGAGATGCTTCCAAAGTTATTCTACAAAGTCAGTGTTACCCCAATACCAAAACTAGTCAATGACATTACAAAAAAATAAATATAGGCCAATATCCTTGATAAACATAGATGCAAAAATTCTCAACAAAATATTATCAAACCATATTCAACAATACATTAAAATGATTCTTCATTGTGGCCAAATAGGATTTATTCAAGGGATGCAAGTATACTTCAATATCCATAAATCAATTAATATATCATATTAACAAAGTGAAGGATAAAAATTATATGATAATTTGACAAAATTGAACATCCTTTTATGATTTAAAAAACCCTCCTAACAAAGGAACATATCTCTACACAGTAAAGGCCATATGTGACAAACTCATGGCTAATATTATAGTCAATGATGAAAAGCTGAAGTCACTCCTCTGTGATCAAAGTAAAGACAGGAATTCCCACTAGGACCACTTCCATTCACATAGCACTGGAAGTCCTAGTCACAGCAGTCAGACAAGAAAAAAATAAATAAAAGGCAGCTAAATTGGAAAGGAAGAAGCAAACTTCACTGTTAGCAGATGACATGACATTATATACATAAAACTCTAAAGACTCCATCAAAATTTTTTGAAATAAATAACTTTAGTAAAGTTGTAAGATGCAAAATTAATATGCAGATATCAGTTGTGCTTCTATACTTCAATAACAAATTATCAGCAGAAATAAAAAAATCCCATTTACAATTGTATCAAGTAACATCAAATAGCCCTGACCCATGTGGCTCAGTTGGTTGAGCATCATCCTGCAAGGCAAAAAGTCACCAGTTCAACTCCTGGTCAGGGTGCATGAGAGAGGCAACTGATTGAGAGGCCATTGATTGATATTTCTCTCTCACATCAGTGTTTCTCTCCCTCTCTTTCTTTCTCCCTTCCTCTCTTTAAATATAATCTTTTTTAAAGCAAAACACCTGGGAATAAATTTAACTAAAAGGTGAAAGACATTCTGAAAACTGTAAACCACTGATAAGAAAATTGAAGAGAATACAAATAAATGGAAAGAAACACCTTGCTCATGGAGTGGAAGGATTAATATATTTTTTAAAGATTTTATTTATTTACCTTTAGAGGGGAAGGGAAGGAGAGAAGAAGAGAAATATCAATGTATGGTTGCCTCTTGTGCATCCCCTGCTGGGAACTGGTCTGCAACCCAGGCATGTGCCTTGACTGGGAATCAAACTGCGATCCTTTGGTTCGCAGGCCCGCACGTAATCCACTGAGCTACACCAGCCAGGCGAAGGATTAATATTTTTTAAAATATCCTCATTATTTAGAGGACTTCTGGCCAAGATGGAGGTATAGGTGGAAACACTATGCCTCCTCGCACAACCAAGTTTAAAGACAACAAAGTTTTAGTAACAAAAACGTAACCAAAACACAGAAAACTGAACTATATAGAAGTCCAACAAGAAGAAACCCTTCGGCCAGACCAGTAAGAGGGGTGGAGCGGGGTTGAGCAGGAAAGATATGCCGACCGACCCAGGCTCATGCAGGCAGCCGTTGGCCGTTCCCAGGTGTGGGGTAGCAATGGGTGGACCCAGTGAGGGCACAAGGGAGCAGGCTGACCTTGGTCACACTTTCGTGCGCATATAAACCAGGCGAAGGAGCAAGCAGTGAGACAGACTGCACAGATCCCGGTGGTGGAAAGCAGCAGAGAGAACCGCCATTGCCCCTCTTTGACCCCGTCCCCACAAACAGCCTCACAACCCAGCAACTGAGTGGCCCTGCCCTGGTGAACACCTAGGGCTCTGCCCCTCATACGTAACAGGTGTGAACAGACCAAAACATTATGGCTCAAGAAGAACTCAGAGCCCCAGAGCCAATAACTCTAAGCAACCAAAAAATAGCTGCTGTAGCCCGCTGCAGCAAGGGTGGTCGCGAGGTGAGGCGAGGGACTGAAAGAATGGAGAGGACCAAATGCTCTGCTGGCAAATGGCAACTTTATTCAAGGAACAGCTGTCTTATATACAAACTGCTAACGCCTGAAGCAAGACTGCAAGGAACTAGAAACAATGTTGTTTTTCAAAGTTCGTGCACTCCCTTAAGCTATCAAAAGGGCAAGAAGTTCTCATAACCGTCTTGGAACATGACACCTATGCCAAAATCTTGTTATATCCTTCAAGGCTGGGAACGGGAAGGTTAGGAAAATGTCAAGGTACCCGCCGGCTCCAGGGACCAGAAACCAAGTTCATCCACCATTTTCACAGTGGAGAACTCTGTCCTTGATCCCCTGTGGCCTAGCAGGCTCCCACAAATAGCCAACCTATCAGATGCACAGTTCAAAACCCTGGTGATCAGGATGCTCACAGAACTGGTTGATTTTAGTCACAAATTAGAGGAACATATGAAGGCTAAACTAATTGAAATGAAGGGAAATGCATAGGAAACCAATAGTGATGTAAAGAAAACGGGGACTCAAATCAAGGGAGTGGACTAGAAGGAAGAAAAAAATGACCAAACAGAAAAGAATGAAGAAACAAGAATTCACAAAAATGAGAAGAGGCTTAGGAACCTCCAGGGCATTTTTAAATGTTCCAACATCCGAATTATAGGGGTACCAGAAGGGGGAAAGAAACAGCCACAAGTGGAAAACTTATTTGAACAAATANGGAGTGGGAGGAGGAGAAGTGGGGAGAAGGTACAGGGAATAAGTAGCATAGACAGTAGGTAGAAAATAGGGGGCAGGGCAAGAATAGTATGGGAAATATAGAATCTAAAGAACTTGAGACACGTGGACATAAACTAAAGGGGGGGAATGGTGGGGGAGGGGGTGTGCAGGGTGAAGGGGGGGAAGGACAACTGTAATGGCATAATCAATAAAATATATTTTAAAAAATATCCTCACTGTTTACAGCAGTCTAGAGATTCAGTGCAGTGTCTATTAAATACTAATGGAACTCTTCTCAGAACTAGAACAACTATCCTAAAATTTATATGGAACCACAAAAGACCCTAAATAACCCAAAACATTTTGAGATAGAACAAAGTGGGAGGTATCATGCTCCTAGATTCTAACATATACTTAAAATATAGCTATACAGGGCTACAATAATAAAAAAATATGGCACTGGCATAAATACAGATATGTAGATCAATGCAATAGGATAGAAAGCCCAGAAATAAATTCTTGCTTGTATGGTAAATTAATCTATGACAAAAGAGGCAAGGACAAGTTTTCTAAAAAAAGAAGGAAAAATGATTTTTTTTACAATAGCATTAAAACAATAAAATAGGACTAAATTTAACCGAAGAGGTGAAAGATCTGTACTCTGAAAACTGCTAGACACTGATAAAAGAAATTTAAGACATAAATGAATAAAAAGATAGCCTGTGTTCATGAACTGGAAAAATTAATCTTGTTAAAATGTCTATAATATCCAAAGCCACCTATAGATTCAATGCAATCCTTATAAGAATTCTAATTTAATTTTTACAGAAGTAGGAAAAGAAATCCCAAAATGTGAATGAAACAACAAAGGATATTTCCCTAATAGCCAGAGAAATCCTGTGAAATAGAACAAAGCAGGATGCATTATACTTCCTGACTTCAAGCTATATTATAAAGCTATAGTAATAAAACCAGCATGGTACTGGCATAAAAACAAATACGTAGACAAATGGAAGAGAATAAATAGCCCAAAAATAAACCCACACTTATATGGGCAATTAATATTTGACAAGGTAGCCAAGAATCCTCAGTGGAGAAAAAAAAAAGTCTCTTCAACAGATGAAACAAGACCACTATATTACACCACTCACAAAAATTAACCCAAAATGGAGTAAAGATTTAGGTGCAAGACCTGAAACCATAAAACTAGAAGAAAACATGGGGAAAAGGCTCTTTGACATCAGTCTTGCTAATTATTTTTTGGATGTCACACCTAAAACACAAGGAACCAAATGTGTTTTTAAAAGTGAGACTATATCAAACTAAAAGGCTTCTGTACAAAAAAATTATCAACAAGATGAAAATTTTCTACTGATGAAATGTTAGAAAATATTTGCAAATCACGTATCTATAAAGACTTAACATCCAAAATATATAAAGAATTCAACTCAACAGCAACATCAATAATACTTAAAAATGGAGAAGGGCTGAGTAGACATTTTTCCAAAGGCAATATTCAAATGGCCAACAGATATATGAAAACACCCTCCGCATCACTAATCACCACAGATATTCAAGTAAAAACTACAATGAGACATCACCCCACACCTGTTAGAGAGACAGTCATCACAAAGACAATACAGCCCTGGCTGACATAGCTCAGTGGATTGAGCAGGGGCTGTGAACCAAAGAGTCACCAGGTCAATTCCCAGTCAGGGCATATGCCTGGGTTGCAGGCCAAGTCCCCACTGGGGGCACATGAGAGGCAACCACATATTGATGTTTCTCTCCTTCCCTTCCTTTCTCTCTAAATATAAATAAAAATAAAATCTTTATAAAAAAGACAACAGATAGGCAGGTTGGAAGATGGTGACAGAGTAGGAGGGAGCAGATTCCACTCCTCCCTACACACAGGAGAGTAGACATTTCCAAGCAAATAGACTGGAAAAGAAAGCCAGGGTAGCAATACTCATATCAGACAAAACAGACTTCAGAAAAAAAAGGGCCATAAAAAAAGGACCAGAAGGTCACTTCATAATACTCAAGGGAATAATTCACCAAGAAGACATAAATATTCTAAATATATATGCACCAAACATAGGAGCACCCAAGTATATAAAGAAAATCTTAGAGGACTTCAAGAAAGGTATTGACAGCAACACAATTATAGTAGGAGATTTAAACAATCCACTGTCAAAAATGGACAGATCTTCCAAACAAAATATCAACAAACAGATTGTAGCATTGAACAACATCCTAGATGAAATGGACCTAACTGATATATATAGAGCCTTCCATCCCAGAGAAGCTAAATACACATTCTTTCAAATGCACATGGAACATTTTCAGAGATAGACCACATGACAGGACACTAAACAAGCCTCAACAAATTCAAGAAACTTGAAATCATACCAAGCAATTTCTTCAACCACAAGGGACTGAAACTAGAAACCAACCCCAAGGGAAAAAAAACCAAAACACTCAAAATCATGGAGATTGAATAGCATGCTATTAAACAATAAATGAGTCAAGAATAAAATTAGGGAAGAAAACAAAAAGTTTCTGGAAACAAGTGAAAATGAACTCACAACAACCCAAACTTATGGGACACAGCAAAGGCACTCCTGAGAGGGAAGTTCATAGCAATACAGGCCTACCTAAAAGAGATAGAAACATTTCTAACAAACAACCTTACCCTCCCTACACCTACAAGAACTCGAGGAACAACAACAAAGACAGCCCAGAGCAAGTACAAGGAAGGAAATAAGAAAGATCAGAGCAGAATTAAATGACACAGAGACTAAAAGCACAATTCTAAGGATCAATGGATCCAGGAGCTGGTTTCTTGAAAAGATAAACAAAATTAACAAGGCTTTCAGCTGACTCATCAAGAAAAAAAGAGAGAAGACCCAAATAAACACAATCAGAAATGAAAGAAGAGAGATTACAACTGATATCACAGAAATACAAAGGACAGTAAGAAATTATTATGAAGAACTATATGCAAAGAAATTTGAAAACCTAGGTGAAATGGACAAATTTCTAGAAAAATATAATTTTCCAAAACTCAATGAAGAAGCAGAAAGCATGAACAGACCAATTACAGCAGATGAAATTGAAGCAGTAATCAAAAACTCCCATCACACAAAAGCCCTGGACCAGGTGGCTTCACAGGAGAATTCTACAAAGCATTTAAGGAAGAGCTAACCCCTATTCTTCACAGACTATTCCAAAAAATCCAAAATGGTGGAAGACTCCCAAACTCTTTTTATGAGGATAGCATCAGCCTAATTCCAAAAACAGATAAAGACACAACAAAGAAAGAAAGCTTCAGGCCAATGTCGCTGATGAACATAGATGCTAAAATCCTCAACAAAATATTGGCAAATAGCATCCAACAATACATTAAAAAGATCATACACCATGACCAAGTGGAATTCATCCCAGGGATGCAAGGATGGTTCACCATTCACAAATCAGTAATGTAATACATCACATAAACAAAAGCAAAGACAAAAATCACATGATCATATCAATAGATACAGAAAAAGCATACCACCTATTTATAATAAAAACACTCATCAAAGTGGGAATAGAGGGAGCATTCCTCAACATAATAAAGGCCATATATGAGAGACCTACAGCCAACATCATACTCAATGGGAAAAATTAAAATCTTTTCCACTAAGATCAGGAACAAGACAAGGTTGTCCACTTTCACCACTTCTATTCAATATAGTACTGGAAGTTTTAGCCACAGCAATCAGACAAGAAAAGGAAATAAAAGGCATCCAAATCAGAAAGGAGGAAACAAAACTGTCAGTGTTTGCAGATGATGTGATAGTGTACGTGGAAAATCCTACAGACTCCACCCAAAAACTGCTCGACCTAATAAATGAATTTGGCAAAACAGCAGAATACAAAGTCAATATCCATATCCAAGGCATTTTTGTATATCAATACTGAAACAGCAGAAGCAGAAATCAAGAAAAAAATTCCATTCTGTATTGCAAAAAGAAAAATAAAATACCTAGGAATAAACCTAACCAAGGAGGTAAAAGACCTATATGCAGAAAACTACACAACACTGAAGAAATAAATCAAGGAAGACACTAACAAATAGAAATGTATACTGCATCACTAATCACCACAGATATTCAAGTAAAAATTCCAATGAGACATCACCCCATGGCTGTTAGAGGGACAGTCATCACAAAGACAACACAGCCCTGGCTGACATAGCTCAGTGAATTGAGTAGGGGCTGCAAACCAAAGAGTCACCATGTTCATGGATTGGAAGAATTAACATCGTCAAATGGACAAAAAATAGCAATATAAAATGGACTAAAAATAGCCTCTTCAACAAATGGTGTTGGGAGAACTGGACAGCTACGTGCAAAAAAGTGAAATTTGAACACCATCTTACACAATACACCAAAATAAATTAAAGGTGTATAAAAGACTTGACACCATTAAAGTCCTGGAGGAGAATATAGGCAGGAAAATCTCAGATGTTTCATGCAGCAACATTTTTACTGATATGTCCCCTAGGGCAAGGAACAGAAAGGAAAAAAATAAACAAATAGATTCTCATCAAAATTGAAAGCTTCTGTATGGCTAAAGAAAATAGTATTAAAATAAAAAGAGAACCAACTGTATGAGAAAACATATTTGCCAATGATACCTCAGACAAGGGTTTAATCTCCAAAATATACAAAGAACTTGCATGACTCCACTCCAAGAAAACAAGCAATCTAATTAAAAAGTAGGCAAAGGACTTGAACAGACACTTCTCCAAGGAGGACATACAGAGGATCCAGAGACATACAAAAAGATGCTCAATATTGCTAGCTATCAGAGAGATGCAAATTAAAACCACAATGAGATACCACTTTACACCAGTTAGAATGGCCATCATAAACAAAGCAACAAACAAGTGTTGGAGAGGTTGTGGAGAAAAGGGGACCCAAGTTCACTGTTGGTGGGATTACAGACTGGTACAACCACTATGGAAAACAGTATGGAATTTTCTACGAAGACTAAAAATGGATCTGCCTTTTGACCCAGCAATTCCACTGCTGGGATTATATCCTAAGAACCCTGAAACACCAATCCAAAAGAACCTATGCACCCCAATGTTCATAGCGGCACAATTTACAATAGCCAAGTGCTGAAAGCAACCTAGGTGCTCATTAGTAAATGAATGGATCCAAAAACTGTGGTACATTTACACAATGGAATTATATGAAGCAGAAAGAAAGAAGGAGCTCCTACCCTTTGCAACAGCATGGATGGAACTAGAAAGCATTATGCTGAGTGAAATAAGCCAGGTGCTGCAAGACAAATACCATACGATCTCACCTTTACCAGGAACCTAAACAACAAAACAAGCAAGCAAGCAAAATATAACCAAAGACACTGAAATAGAGAACAGGTTGACAGGGACTAGAGAAATGAGGGGAGGGAATTTCAGGGGAAAAGGGGAAGAAGGGTTTACAGGAACAAGTATAAAGGACACATGAACAAAAACTAAGGGGGGTGGTAATGGGAGGGAGGTGGGGAGCACTGGGGGTTGAGCTTGGATGGGAGTAAAAAACAGAAAACTCTACTTGAACAATTAAAATAAATAAACAAATAAAAACATCACTAATAGGCAATAAATAAAATCATAGAATGAGATAAGAAGAAAAAAAAGACAACAGATAAATGTTGATCAGAATATGGGGCCAAGGGAATCCTTATGCACTGTTAGTGGGATTGCAAATTGACACAGCCACTGTGGAAAACAGTATGGAAGCTTTTCAAAAAATTAAAAACAGAATCGTTTTATGACTCAACAATTCTACTTCTGGGTATTTATCTGAAGGTAATAAAATCACTATGTCAAAAAGATATTTGCATCCTCATAGTTGCTGCAGCATTATTTACAGTAAGCAAGATGTGGAAACCACTTTGATGACCACTAATGGATAAAAGGATAAAAAAGATATGGTGAAATATATATTATAATGAAGTATTATTCAGCCATAAAAAAAGAAGGAAACCTTGCAATTTGCAACAACATGGATGGACCTTGAGGGTGTTATGCTAAGTGAAATAAGTCAGAAATAGAAAGACAAAAGCACATGATTTCACATATATATGAAATCTAAAAACACCAAATTCATAAAAAAAGAGATTAAATTTGTGGTTATCAGAAGTGGGACATTAGTGTGAGAGAATTGCGTAAAGGTGATCAAAAAGTACAAATTTCCAGTTGTAAGAGAAATAAATTCTGGGGATGTAATGCACAACATGATCACTATAATTAAAAGTGCTGTATAGTATATTTGAAAGTTGCTAACAGAGCAAGCCCCAAAAGTTCTCATTACTAGGAAAAACATGTTTGTAACTATATGAAGTGATGGATATTAACTAAATATATTTTGTGGTAATTATTTCATAATATATGTATGTTGCCATTTTGCTATTCACCTTAAACTTATACAGTACTGCATGTCAATTATATTTCAATGAAAAAAAACCAACAATAACACATGGCTGAAAGTAATTAAAGAAGATGCAAATAAGTGGAAGGACACCATGTTCACAAGTTAGACTTAATATTGTTAAAATGTCCATACTGAGTGCCCATCAGTAAATGATTGATCAAAAAACTGTGGTACATTTACACAATGGAATACTATGCAGCAGAAAGAAAGAAGGAGCTCCTACCCTTTGCAAAAGCATGGATGGAACTGGAGAGCATTATGCTGAATGAAATAAGTCAGGCATGAAAGACAAATACATATGATCTCATCTATACATGCAACCTAATCAACAAAACAAATGAGCAAGCAAAATATAACCAGACACTGAAATTAAGAACAAACTGACAATAACCAGAGGGGAGGTGGGAGGGGATATTAGGGAGAAGAAGGGGAAAGATTGTTAAGGAACATGTATAAAGGACATATAGATAAATCCAAAGGGGGGAAGGATTGAGGTTGGGAGGTGGGGATGCCTGGGGTTCGGGGGAGTGGTGGGTGGAAAATGGAGATAACTGTACTTGAACAGCAATTAAAAAATAAAAATGCCAATCTAAACTAAAAACAAAAAGTCCATACTACCCAAAGTGATCTACAGATTCAATGCAAATCTTATTAAAATCTCAATGGCATTTTTGCAGAAATAAAAAATATTCTAAAATTTATATAAAATTTCCAAATACACCAAATAACAAAAAAGAAAGATACTGAAAAAGAAAATAAAGCTGGAGGCCTCACACTTCCTGATTTCAAGATCTATTGCAAAACTATAGTCAGAAAACATATTACAAAAGTACAGTAAGGTACTGGAATAAAGAGAGACATAGACCAAAGTAACAGAATAGAGCCCAGAAATGAGCTCTTGTACATATGATCAAATGATTTGACAAGGGTACCAAGGCTACACAATGGGGAAAGTATGGTTTCTTCAAAAAATGGTGTTAGGAAAACTGGACACTTACCTTACACTATACACAGAAATTATCTCAAAATGTATCAAAGGCTTAAACCATACAAGGTCTATCTGGAAAAAGTCCAGCCATCGTTGATATAACAACAATGGTTTGTGTGACATCAATGTGGGCAGTCAAGGAGAGTGGACAGGAATGCCCACAGGTTAACAACAACAACTTCACTGTAGTAGTCATTGGGGGCAGTAGAGCCTGCTGAGTGACATGTGTACTGTGTGGCCATCACATTCAAAATGACTGAGTGACTACAGCAATGAATCTGCATCAAATTCTGCATTAAGCTTGAACATTCTGGACTTCTGCCAAGATGGAGGCGTAGGTGGAAACACTGTGCCTTCTCCCACAACCAAGTTTGAATGCAACAAAGGTTTGGAGAACAAAGATGCAGCCAAAGAACGGAAAATTGAACTATATGGAAGTCGAACAACAACGAACCATTCAACCGGGACCAGTAAGAGGGGCGGAGCCAGCAGCAGAGCAGGGACAGGCAAGAAAGATCCCCTGACCCCAAGCGCCCAGGCAGCCCTGTGTCGAGCTGACCCAGTGAGGGCTCCGGGCGGCGGGCTGGCTGCAGTCACACATTCACGCGCAGATAAACCAGCAGGGGAGTGAGCAGTGAGACGGACCGCGAAGCCCCCAGCAGTGAACCCAGCAGCGGGCAGACTGCGGTCACACATTCCCGAGCAGTGGGACGGATCGAGGCCCTTGGTGGTGGTGGAAGGCAGCTGAGGGGGCCCGCCATTGCTTTCCTTTGGTCCCGCCCCCACATACAACCTCATAACCCAGCAACTGAGTGGCCCTGCCCTGGTGAACACCTAGGGCTCTGCTCCTCATATGTAACAGGCACAAACAGTCCAAAATATGGCTGAAGAAGAACTCAAAGCCCCAGAGCCAATAACTCTAAGCGACCAGGAAATAACGAACCTCTCAGATGCACAATTCAAGATACTGGTGATCAGGATGCTCACAGAACTGGTTGATTTTAGCCACAAATTAGAGGAACATATGAAGGCTAAACTAATTGAAATGAAGGGAAATACACAGGAAACCAATAGTGATGGAAAGGAAACTGGGACTCAAATCAAGGGGGTGGACCAGAAAGAAGGAAGCAGTGACCAAACAGGAAAAAGTGAAGTTATAAGAATTCACAAAAATGAGGAGAGGCTTAGGAACCTCCAGGACATCTTTAAACGTTCCAACATCCCAATTATAGGGGTACCAGAAGGGGAAGAGGAACAGCCACGAGTGAAAAACTTATTTGAACAAATAATAAAGGAGAACTTCCCCAGTCTGGCAAAGGAAATAGACTTCCAGGAAATCCAGGAAGCTCAGAGAGTCCCAAAGAAGTTGGACCCAAGAAGAAACACACCAAGGCACATCATAATCACATTAGCCAAGACCAAAATGAAGGAGAGAATCCTAGAAGGAGCAAGAGATAAGGGGACAGTTACCTACAAAGGAGTTCCCATCAGACTGTCAGCAGATTTCTCAAAAGAGACCTTGCAAGCAAGAAGGAGCTGGAGGGAAGTATTCCAAGTCATGAAATCCAAAGACCTACAGCCAAGACTGCTCTATCCAGCAAAGCTTTCATTTAGAATGGAAGGACAGATAAAGTGCTTCTCAGATAAGATCAAATTCAAGGAGTTCATCATCACCAAGCCCTTATTATATGAAATGCTAAAGGGACTTATCTAAGAAAAAGAAGATGAAAAATATTAACAGTGAAAGGACAGCAAACTCACAGTTATTAACAACCACACCTAAAACAAAAGCAAACTAAGAGGACAGCTAGATCAGGAGCAGAACCATAGAAATGAAGAACACATGGAGGATTAGCAACAGGGGAGTGGGAGGAGAAGAAGAGGGGAGAAGATGCAGAAAATAAGTAGCATAGACAGTAGGTAAAAAATAGATGGGGGGAGGGCAAGAATAGTATGGGAAATATAGAATCTAAAGAACTTGAGACAGGTGGTCATAAACTAAAGGGGGGAAGGGTGAGGGAGGGGGTGTGCGGGGTGGAGGGGAATGAAGGGGGGGAATAGAAGAACTGTAATGGTATAATCAATAAAATATATTAAAAAATTTTTTTAAAAGCTTGAACATTCCTCACAGAAGCTATTCAGATGATTCAGAAGACCACAGCCATGGGCAACTGGTGATCGGCAGCTTCATTGTGACCACATGCTGTCGGGAGCCAACCAGCAGCTGTCCCTTGACACAGCCGGGATGGATGAGATGCATCTGCACAGCAGAGGCAATTGTGGCTGGATTTCCTGTCTATCTCTCCCTGTATGTTTGCTTTTGCGATGAGCAAGTGGTGGGATTTTTAGACACTTGCATTTCAGGCCCAATGATCCACATAATTCCAATGAAGTTATACAAAATAATTTCTTGGCCAGAGAACAAAGTCCCTCTTAATGAAGTAGTCCCTGAATATCTAAAAGTTGATGGAGTAACAGCCCCTCCTCTACCTTGGACAAAAATATATATCAAGTAGAATTAGATAGATAAAAAAAGCAGGATGAGCTAATTAACTATTACAAACTAAGCATATAGGAATAATTGCCCCATGCCTAATTATAAGAACTTTATAAATAATATGACATCTAAAGCTCTGTACATATAGTTAGTTCTAATTGTCTAATTAATGACTCTTCTGGTCAAAATAACTTTTGTTTAACATAACTTGATCTATGAATTTCCTGTACTTTTTCTAGTTACCTCTGCATTAATGTTTTCTGCTTAATTGATCATGCCATACACCTCTTCCTTTAATGTTATGTTACAATCTCTATAAAAATGAAGCTTAAATTAAACTCAGAGAGTTTGGTCAGACCCACAGAGAGTGGCTGTTCTCCGGCATCAAACCGGGTGTCTGACTCTTCATTCTTTGCCTGCGCTGTCTCTCCCATCCTTCAGGGACTCTAAACCCTGCCGAGGCTAGACCTCGGCAACATGCCCACTTATGCATCATGTCTCATGCAATTTTTTGGTGAAACATAAAATCACCCAGGTGACTCAGCACCCCTACAGTCCAGATTTGGTGCCCTGTGACTTCTGATTTTTCCCAAAACTAAAATCACATTTGAAAGGGAAGAGATTTCAGGCCAGTTATGAGATTCAGGAAAATATGATGGGACTGCTAATGATGATTGAGAGGACGATCTGAGGTCTAAAGGCGCCTATTTTAAATGGGACTGAGGCATCACTGTCCTATGTATGATGTTTTTTATATCTTCTTCAATAAATGTCTCTATTTTTAATATTACATGGATACCTTCTAAACAGACCTTGTATTTTTGCTTGTGCTTTTAGCATCATATCTAAGAAACCATTGCCAAATTCAGTGTCATGAAGCTTCCCCCCCATGTTTTTTTGCATGATTACATATAATAGAAAAATAAGACTATGTCAAAATGTAAAATTTCTGCACATTAATGGAAATATCATAAGAATTAAAATGCAGCCTATAGAATGGGAAAAGATATTTGCAAGCCACATTATCTAGTAAGGTGTTAATATTCAGAATACACAACAAATTCCTACAACTCAACAATAAAAGTAACCAGATTAAAAAATGGACAAAGGACTTCAATAGGCAGCTCTCCAAGAAAGCTAGCCAAATGACAATAAGCATATATAAAAATGCTGAATATTACTAATCATTGGGGAAATGCAAATTAAAACCAATGAGGTATCACCTCACACCCATTAGGATGGCCACTATATAAAACAAAAAATATAACAAGTGTTAGCCAGAATGTGGAGAGGAAGTCTTGTGCATAGTGGTGGGAATGTAAAATGTTATAGTTCCAATGTAACAGTAGAAAAACTAAAAAAATGAAAACAGAATTATCATATGATCCAGAAACCCCACTTAAGGGTGTATTTTGAAAATATTTGAAAAAGACCTTGAAAAGATATCTGTACACCCATGTTCACTGTAGGGGTATTCACAATAGCCCAGAGGTGGAAAAACCACACATGTCAACTGACATGTAAATGGATAAAGGTGATATGTATGTGTGTGTGTGTGTATAGTGTTATATGATATAACCTTGGATAAAGGTTATCTTTCAAAGGATAAACCTTGAAGGTATTATGCTAAATGATATAATCCAGTCTCAAGAAAACAAAAATTAATTAATCCACTTCTGTGAGGTATCTAAAATAGTCGAATTCTTAGAAAGAGTAAGTAGAATGGTGGTGGCCAGTGGTGGGTGGGAGAGGAAAAAAAGAGTTGTTGGTCAGTGTGTGTAGAATCTCAGCTTTGGTAGATAAAAAAGTTCTAGGTGTTGTTGAAAAACAGCATGTATATAGTTAACATAACTGTGCTGTACACTTAAAAAGGTTAAGATGGTACATTTCATGTTATACGCATTTAACCCTGTTTAAAAAAAGTAGTAGGCACCTAAATGCAAAAATAAAAAAATTAAAGACAGTATAATGGCAATGGTCCATTAAATAGAGAACATTAATAAGAAGACAAAAACGTAAACAATAAATAAATGAAAATTCTAGAGCTCAAGAGTATGAAAACTGAAGTGAATAAATTAAAAGAGGGCTCAACAGCAGATTTGCAAAAGATAGAATTAGTTAATTTTAAGATGTATCAATATAGATGATCCAATCTGAAAAAGAAGAAAAGAGTAAGAACACTGAACAGAACCTCAGAGAATGGTGAGACACCAACATACATGTACATGTGAGTTCTAGAAAGCGAGAGGTTAAAAACATGATGAAAGTCATTAACATGCACATCCAATAACCTCAATAAACTCCAAAAGGTGAACACAAAAAGACCCATATCCAGACACATTATAGTCAATTTAATGAAAGCCAAAAGCAAAGGAAAAATCTTGAAAGCAGGAAGAGAAAACAACATATCACATACAGGGGAACCTCAATAAGATTAACAGCTGATTTTGCATTAAAAACAGTGGGGGGGTGGGGCAGAACACACTGAGATAACATACTTAAATAACTAAAAGAAACAAAAACTGGCTAAGAATTCCATAACTAGCAAAACTATCCTTCAACAATGAAGATAAAATAATGATATTCCCAGGCATATAAAAACTGAATTTGCTGCTACCAAGCTTTTCTTACAAGAAATATTAAAGGACTAAAGGCAATTAAAACCAGATGAAAACTCAAACCTACATGGAGAAATAAAAGACATGCTAAACATAAGTATATATGTAGACTGAAGACAGTATCAATAAAATTTTCTTGACTGATATAAAAGCTAAACAATAAAACAATAATTATAAAATTGTATTATTGGGATTATAATATATAGATATTATGTATGTGTATATTTGTATGTATATATGTGTACATATAAAAATATATACACAGACACACATGAGACAAAAGCACAGAGAGGGAGGAATGGACCCACTTTGGACAAAGGAATTGACACCAGGCAGCAATGCATATCCAGAGGAATGCCTTGTTTTCTTGAGAAATATAAGTAATGTTAATCTTTCAGTGGTGGTGTCACTCAACCACCTCTGTAAATTAAAATCTCATGGGCACAGTTGTTGATACAATAGAACACTACACTGCAGAGCAATAGAACACACATTCTTGTTAGGTGCACGTGGACCACTCTCCAGAATGGGCAGTGTTCCAGCCTATAAAACAGTGAAGTATGTGTTTTCACAATGATGGAGTTTAATCAGAAGTCAACAACAGAAGGAAATTTGGGAAAGCCTCACATATTTGGAAATTAAGCAACATATTTCTAAATAATCTATGTGTCAAAAAAAGAAATACAAAGACAATTAGGAACTTTTTTGAGCTAGAAAAAATGAAAACAACATAAAAAATAATGGGATGCAGCTAGAGCAGTGTACAATATAAAGAAAAATTTATACCTGCAAATGCCTGTGTTAGAACAGGAGACCTGAAATCAGTAATTTCAACTTCAAGTTTAAGAAAAATGGAAAAGGGAAAGTAACCCAAACCCCAAAACAAGCAACAAAGGAAGAATAATAATGATGAAGGTAGAAATTACTGAAGTGAAAATAAAGAAAAAATAGAGAATGCCAAATAAAATTAAAAAGTTTTTCTTTGAGCCCTGGCTGGTGTAGCTCAGTGGATTGAGCATAGGCCTGAGATCCAAAGGATCATGGTTCGATTCTCAGTCAGGGCACATGCCTGGGTTGCAGACCAGTTCCCAGCAGGGGACAGACACACAAGAAGCAACCATACATTGATCTTTCTCTCCCTGTCTCCTTCCCTTCCCTTCTAAAGATAAATAAAATCTTTTTAAAAATTGTTCTTTGAAAAGATCAAAATAATTTTCAGTGTTTTACTAAGACAAAAAAAAGATACAAATTACCAAGGTCAGAAATGAGACATCAGTACCAACCTTTTAATAGTTAAAAGGATAGTAAAATATTTCGAAGACCTTTATGCTAGAAAATTAGACCACATAAGTGGGAAAACTCCTAGAAAGAGAAAAATTACTCAAGAAATGAAAATCTGAACAGATCCATAGCAATTAAAAAATTGGAATAGTAATTTAAAACTTTCCATAAGGAAAAGCATAGGAAGGATGTGTTCACTGGAGAACTCCAAGAAACACCGAAGGTGGAAACAACAGTGATTCTTCACAAACGTGTTCATTAAACAGCGGAGGAGTGAACAAAGACCCGCCCACGGAAAACCCGCAGACTGGTGCCCCCCCCCATCCACCCATGTATGAATGTAAAAGTCCTGTACAAAACCTGAAACAAAATCCTTTTGAAAGGATGGAAATGTTTTGAGCTTGAATTGCAGGCATGGAAGAATTAGAAAAAATTATTGAATTACTAAGAATCATTTGGAACAGCTGCATTCTGTGGTGTTAAAATCATATCACAATAAAATTGTTACCAAAAAAATAAGAGTGGTTGGGAGAGGAGGGTCTGGGTAGAACAAAGGTCCCTGGCAGGATGTGGGTGGGGGTCAGAGGGCGCACAGATGACTCTGAGTCAGGACAGAGAGAGGGGGTGAGTGCTGGGGCTCAGATGGGGTGGAAGGTGAATGGAGACGCCTGGCCTCAAAGGGACATGGGGCTTGGGAGACAGGGGCTAGGGAGCACCGAGGATGTGCAGGGTTCGTGGACTATGCCTAGGGACCTGGGGGAAGGCATGCGGGGAGTATGGAGCATATGGGGTAAGCATGGAGCACAGAAGGGTGGGTGGAGAGAGCACAGAGGTCCATGGGGGTTGGGGCGCTGGACATCACACACAGTGAAGGCAGACAGAGGGGTCCACCAAGAAGACCTCATGGCTCCAGGGGCCTCCAGAAAGGACGGCTGGAGTGCAGCCCTTGAGACGTCAAGCACAGGCATCTCCTTCAAGTCTGGCCACAGGCTCCAGTTGGGTTGCGTCTGGGTCAGGTCTAGCCTTATTCCACCCACACTTGGAGTGATGGTGCACTCTTCAATGGGGAGGTTACGGAACTCGCCGATGAAGGGGGGAGGGGCGGGGGAATGAGAAGCAGACAGTGAAGTTATTTAAAATCCAGCTCTGTTCTGGCAGTCCTGCCTCTCCCTCCTGCTGTGTGGAATGGGTGCTACTGCGCAGACTTGCTGTCAAATTAGCTAAAACATGTGGAACGGGAACAAATGAAGAAAGACCCTCTATCTTATCTCGATCCTGTGGAATGCCCAAGGGGCAGAAGAGGGGGAAGAAACGGGACATCAGGAACAGATGCCCACTAAGGCACAGCAGCTGTCCTTGTCTCAGATTGTCCTTTTACCACACATTTATGCGCTGGGATTGGAGCAGTCACATACCCGGGATACCCCCCACCCCCACCCATGCATCCTGGTGTTTCCTTCACAGCATTTGTCATGCCTGGAATGCTCGCTTAAAAACTGTCACCTGGTGATATGTTTATTGACTTCAGAGGGGTGGCCAAGAATCATTGACTTGAGAAGTATCAGTTTCCTCCTTCATGTGCCCCAAATGGGGAACCTGTAACTCTTTGGTGTATGGGATTCTCCAAACAACTGAGCCACTCAGCCAGGGCCAGAACACTCATGTCTTAAACTTTCCTCAGGTTACCCCCTGCGGCCATGGCAGCACATCAGTTGGGGGGGGGGGCAGAACTTCTGGGCATGATAATGTGGTAAACTCGCGGAAATTATGGGATGGATGCCTTGGTATGTGACCACATCTGACATTTGGCTCCCTACATCCATCCATTTTCCTTAAGACTCTCATTACAGTCCTTGAGAGCTGCCAAATGATTACTGTGGAACTTACCCACTGCCAGCGCAGGGTAGGAGTCCCCACCCTCTGGGCCTTGGACCGGTACCAGTCTGGGTGTATAAGAACTGGACCCCACAGTAGGTCAGCTTGAATGTAATGTGCTAGAATCACCCTGAAACCACATCACCCCCCCCCCCCATGAAAAAATTGTCACAAAAACAGTCCCTGGGGACAGTTTTGAGAACTGCTGATAGAAGGGACACCTGCTATTGGTGCAAAAAACACCAGCTGCTAATGAAGACACTGCTAAAGTAAGACAAGCTCACCACTATTGAAGAGATGCCCATTGCTAGTATTGGAGACTCACTCCCTGTTGAGACACGTCTTCCTAGTCACTATGAGGTTATCAGCTGTGGGCAGGATCTTTTCTGCTCACTGTGGTCTGTGGTGCCCTGAAAAGTGAAGGACCACCCTGTGGCCCACTGGCTCAGCAGGTAGAATACATGCAAAGTACATTCAGCATGTGTGGATGGGCATCAAATATGCCCATTTCTCCTGTCACCTGGTGATGGATGGCTGAGCATTCTACTCCAAACATCCCAGTTTGGCAACAGGAACATTTGGGCTGGAAGCAGTTGACAAATAACAGATAGTAAAGAAGCTGCATTCCCCTCTCTCCAGGAAGGACTGGGTTGGCATGAAGTTGGCTCTGGGAAATCTACAGAACCCCCTAACTGGCCTTCCTTACCCTCCTGTGACAGAGGGTGTAGAAGCCCAAGTGCTAAGCTGCTGCTCAAGTTACTGTTTCCTTGGTTTTTTTCCATGTGCATGAGGTGCATGTGTTAATAAACTTGTTTTTCTCATTGATCTTTTATTACAGGGCCACAAACAAGGATCACATGGGTGGAAAGTATTTGCCTCCCCTCACACGGTTGTTCAGCTTCGCTCCAAGGCCACAGCCTGGGTGTCCAGCCTGCTGTTCTCAGGCAGTCATATGCTCCTATGAGCTCTCACCGCAGGCTGTCCCACCTCCGGGGTGGGTTCCAGTAGCCATTTGGGAAGTCCCCAACTTTAAAGTCCAAATATTGCTCCAGACAGGAACCAACCAGTATCCTCAGATTCTCAACCCCATCTGAGCCCCAAGGTAGTGAAAGATACGGGCAGTGAACTGGGGAGGGATGGGAAAACTTCTCCAAGCAGAAAAGCGGCAGACTCCTGGCTCCACAGAGAAAAACCTCCCATGTATGTAATTTGAATAAATTGTGAAGATACTCAAAGTGGTACACATACATATACATACATAAAATAACAAAGTCCAATGGGAGAAACAGTAAATAAATAATCGAGGAATTACCTATTACACACCATGGAACGTAGAATTTTCAATCAGGTTATTTGAAAAAGAATTCTGTGGTAGCTGCATGAAATGACCAGGCAGCTGTTGTGTCCCCAGCTGTGCTGTGACTGCTGGCCTTGGCCACAGACTCTCCCGCCCCCTCCTTAAGACAGTGGGATCACAGACAAGATGTGTTTATTTACTGTGGGAGTGGTCCTTACAACAGGTAAAATCATCTTGGAGTGCAGAGATGCTGCATCATGTCTTCGTGTGAAGAAGCACCGAAACAAGCCAAAACAAATCCCCGATTATGTGAGGGAGAGGTGTCTGTAGCCTCACTCCTTCCCCAAGCAGGGCCAGAGCATCTTTCCTGATCTAGTGCTCAGCTGCGAGGCAGGAAGGAGCACACTGCAAGAGCCTGGGGTAGTCCATGCTGGTGGGCTTGAGGTCCTGCACCCAAGGTCTTCAGCCCCCTTGTGCAGCACCTTTTGCTCCAAGTGCCCTTTCCCTGGCTTTTCCCAAGTCCCCTCCTCTCCTGAGGACTGCTGCATCTTGATTAATGAGGTAGCCACACCCAGCACTATTTTCTAGGACCAGACCCTGAGACTGTTGGTTCACCTCCCAGCCTGAATCCTCACAGTACAGCAGCTCTCTGCAGGTGTAGCCCTGGGGCTATTAAAGGCTCAGGCTGAAGCCCCAGAAAGTTCCACAGGCCCTGATGCCTCACCTCTGACCAGCTGGACTTGTGCAGAGCTCCCAGGATCCTTGCTCAGGCTCTGCACCGCTGATGGGGGTCTCAGGATGGCCACTGAGGGTCCCCTGGAAGATGTCACGAGCCCTGCACGTTTGCACACAGCTTCCTGGGAACTAGGTTTACTATGCACGCAAGACAGCACTGGGAACTCGTGCATGGCTCAGGACACCCTTGAAGAGACAGGCAGGACAAGGTCCTGAGAGGCCTGTTCACTAGGGAGCCATCCTGTCTCCATGCCCTGCCTTTAGTTGGCAGATAGTCATGGGGGTAGGGCTGCTGGACAGTGGTGAGAAGAGGGGCCGCAATGTCCCTGAGAAAGGCGTTTGGGGGAAGGCATACAGGAGTGACCCGTCAGTGGCGCTGTAGAAGGCCAGGTGCCCAGCCTCATAGTCCAAGAAGATGCCCACACGCCGGGGTGGGTCTCGCAGGGGAGCAAAGGCCCGCTCAGAGGAGTTGTAGGAGCCACCCAGGAACACCAGGATCCAGAACCCATTGCCGGCAAAGAGCTCGCCTTTCTCCTTGCGGTTGGCATTCTCTCTGCAGACACCCAGAGCCCAGCTGGCCCGCTCGCCCACCTCCACCTCCCAGTAGTGGCGGCCAGAGCTCAGGGGCTCCCGGCCCAGCACGCAGGGCCCAGGGTCAAAGCGTTCAGGGCTGTCAGGAAGGGGCTGCCGCAGGTCCCCCCGCCGCACACTCTGCATGTCCTCCGACAGGACCAGCTCAGGGTTGGCAGTGTCAGGATCCAGTGTTATGTCTCCTGCAGACACAGCAGTGGTCACCTCTCAGACCCCTTCCACCAACCTGCATGAGGTCTACTCTCTAACATCCTTGTAGCTGGCTAGAGTGACTGGCTGTAAAATGACTGCTCCCCTTCCCGTGTCTTCCTTGGAAAGTTCACCTCACCACTTGCAACTGCAACTCAGGATGTTCTGGAAAGTGGCCACACACTGCCTTGGGACTCATTGTCCTGAGATTCAGGAGGAACCTGAGGGCTTTCTATGCCCACTCTTCCAATCCCCAGTGTTCCAGCACAGCTTTCATACGGGGCTCCCAGGCCCAGGGCCCACACAGGGGCCCTGACACCTGAGGGACTGACTCCCACTTTTCCTAAGCACACCAAGGCAACCACACTCCCTCTGGACCAGAGCTGTCTGGCCACATACCCCACCACACACCACAACACCCACCTTGGAACCTCCGTAGGGCCTCCACCAGCCCTGGGACCCTGCACACCGTCCTCATCTCCATGGGCACCACCTCAGGCGGCTGCAGCTTCACATCCTGGACCCTGGAGGGGCAATCAGGCATCACCCCAAGCGTAGACCCCCCTGCACCCGACCACCTTCCCTAGGGAAAGGCTGGGCTCCTACCTGTGTAGGGTGTCCATGATGTCCTGTGGGAGAGACATGTGGTATTAGTGCTTGTCACATGATCCTGGCCCCACCTCTATGCTCCAGTGTCCCCCTCTCTCGGCACATGGTCCAACTGTCCCTGGTGTCAAGTGTGTTCAGTCATGGGGACACTGAGAAGTTGGGATGAAGCCAGCCCTGCAGACCCACCCCCATTCCCTCAACAAAGGGTGTTTGGTTACCAGCTTATCCACCCAAAGCCTGGAATACTCTCAGGTGCTGGGGACAGGCTGGGTGGAGTCTAAGCCTCCAGGTGAAGAGGACCAGCTCTACCCCAGCTGGAAGCCTGGCCTACATGCGTCCAGTGTTTCCTGTTTCCTGGCAACCTCACCTGGTCCTGTGCCCTGTCCAACCCCAGGCATCCACCCGGCCTCCATTAATGGCCCAACTTTCAGATGTAGCCCCTTTGCCTAGATGCTCCTCTCCCAAATCACTGCATGAGCGCATTTTACTCAGTGTCTCTGGCTGACTGTAGTCCCCACATCTAACTGTTGGAGCCCCAATACCCAGGACCTTGAACTGGGCTATATTTGGAGACTGGGCTTCTTAAAGAGGCTATTAGGTTGAAATGATGTCATTAGGGTGGGCCCTAATGCTTGTGACCAGTGTCCTTATAGGAAGAAAACATGAGGACATAGATGCACACAGAGGGACAACCACATGCAGACACAGGGAAGACGGTGGTCTGTATACCAAGGAGAAAAGCCTCAGGAGAACCAGCCCTGCCCACACCTGGATCTCATATTCCAGACTCCAGGACTGGGAAAAATAAATGTTACTTAAGCTACCTGCCCGTGGTTTTGTTACACAGCCTGAGCTGACAGAGACACTCTATTATTTGGAATGGCAGCTCCTGGCAGCAAAGAGCTTGTCTTTTTCAAAAAGATTTTATTTATTTATCTTTAGGGAGAGGGGAAGGGAAGGTGAAAGAGGGAGAGAAACACTGATGTGAGAGCTACATCAATCAGTTGCCTATTGCTCATGTCCTATCCAGGGATCGAACCTGCAACCCAGGTATGTGTCCTGACTGGGAACTGGTGACCTTTGTGGGACAACGCCCCCGCCCCCGCCCGGAACTATATTGTCAGGATTTATCTGTCTTTTTAGAGCACTGCCAGGGAAACGGCAGGGACCCAGTCCACTTTGCCAATCAAATGAACCCCAAAAGCAGTCATTCTAACTGCACTGTACACCAGCTACCAGGCCAGATACCAGGATGCAGAGACAAGTAAGACGTTGAGCCCAACAAGGGCTCCTTTAGCAGGGCAAGAGATTTCACACACAGTAGTTCTGTCTGGGGGACATGGAACCTGCCAAGTTTCAAAAAACAAGGGAGACTGGTGACTTTCTGAAGCCCAAGGATTCATAAGGAGATAGTGCAGGCCTGGGAGAGGCATGTGCAAAGGGCCTGGGTTGGGCTGGGTACAAAGCAATTAGAAACAGCCATCCTTGTTTGTTGCTGGGTGCTGGGAAACAGGGCACTTTTGGCTGTCACAAGGCCCAGGGCTGCCCTCACCACTCAGGAGAGGGATGGAGTAAGGGCCCCTCTGTCCAGGGGCGGGGGGGGCGGGGGAGGGGGGTCTGGGCCTTAAAGAGAGTTGACCTCTGTGGAGACCACTTGGTCACTCTGGGCAACTCAGATACATGTCCTATTAGGAAAATGATCTGTTCCCATTGAGAATGGCTAGGGGAAAGCCTGGAGGGACACCCAGGACTCTAGACTCAGGTGTAGTAGCTGGGGCCTTGGGTGGTGGTCAATTAAGTTACCCAAATTTTCACTTCATCCCCCCATGGAGTTCCTGGACAGGTGCCAACAGCAGTTCTCAGTGGGGTTCAGGATTCATATCCATTATCCAGCCATGCCCATAGGGACCTGCAGTCATACCTGGGATACTGGTCCTGCCCTCACCACAGTACTTCACAGGTAGGACAGAGAAGGTCCAGAAGAGGCCAAGGTCAGATGGCTTCCTCTGCCCAGGGCTTCCTCTTCCCTGCCAGCACCCTATCCTGGCACCGCATCTGTTCCAGCCCATGTTGCCCCTCCAGGCATGCTTACCTGTAGCAGCCCCAGCGCCGGCAGCTGGCAGCGCCCCTCCAGCTCGGTGACAAGATCAGCCAGCTGGGCACTCTGTTGCCCAAGGCGTGCAACGCTCTCCTGCAGCGGGGGCAGTACCTCCAGCTCCTCCTCCTCCAGCCTCTGTAGCAGCCGTTGCTCTTCTTCCACCAGCAGGCAGCGCAGCCGCTCAAACTCTGTGCGCACGTTCTGCCGCTGGGTCTCCACCATCTTCTGTGTGAGGCAGAGGTGGGTAGTGAGCCGCCAGAAATCCACTACCAGGCCCTCACCCAAAGCCACCATGGGTGGTTGAGGGTCTGGAGAGGAGTGACGCCCTTACGAGAACCATTAGTGTGAAGGGCAGCTGGTACCCAACAGTGGGCACACCAGTGCCCCACCCCTCCAGCCCTGGGACCCAGGCACCCAGCCACCTGCCTGCCACAGTGCACAGATCTCCTTTGCCTGGGCCTGAAACAGCAGTGCATCCTCCAGTTGCTTCTGTAGGTGGTTCAGGGACTTCTCCAGCTTGCCCTGCAGGGAAGTAAGGCCAGCTGGTGACCCCGCTCAGCCCTAGCTGAGCCTAACTTGACTGATGGGAGCCAGTGGTGGGAAACTACCTAGGACACAAAGGACAGAGCAAACTGAATCTGCTAGGAGTTGCCTGCTCATGGCATGACCTCCAGCCTCCCAGGCCAACCTGGCCTCCTTGCCTGTTTTTAACTTTCTTCTACCTTTCCTTGCTTCCCAGCAACCTCTCTAGCCTGACTTCCTACTTTGTCCCAACCTTCTTTCCTGCATATCCCTTTGCTTCCATGCCTGTCCAGGGCATGCCAAGGTTCAACTTCACCAGAAGAACAAAAGGATACTTGGATCTGGCTGCCCTGGGCCTGACTTCAGGCAATACCCTACTGTTGACTTCAACCCTATTTACCACTGGCTCGCTGGGGCATCCCCAGCATTAAGACAAAGTGGGCACCAGGGCAGTAGATGCAGGAAGAACCCTCTACTTTCCTCCTTTCTGCCTAAAGGCAGGACATGAATATCCCATGAAAAGGGTGGCCTCCCTGTACCAGGAAGGGGACCCATTCCTCAACAGAGATGAGGTGTCATTGTGAGTATGCCTGAACAGACCTTACTAAAATAAAGCTGATCCTCCAGTGGTTCCCTTATATATTTCCTTCTTCCTTTTCCACAAGTTATTGGTCCTAGAAGCCCAACCCATGTCCTTTGTCTACTCGGTTCTCCACAATTTATCATCCTCTCTCAAAATGGAATATAAGCCCTCGAGTCTAATTCCCTGATTTTGGTTTTTTAATTTTCTACGAACTCATGCCCCATAAAATTTAAAACTATGTCTTTCCATCTATTAACCTGTCACTTGTCAGGTTTATTTGCAAGCCTCAGTCAGGAACCTAACAGAGTAGAAAAAAAAGTTTCTCCTCCCCTACCATGGGATTAAGTGCTGCCCTCTGAGACTATCAGATCAGCTAGAAGGAGCCTCTGGGGAGCTGCTGGTCACTCTGCTCTCACAGTCACTTTTGCACCCTGATCAGGATGTTGGTGAAAGAAGTGCAAATGTGCTGAACATGAGCAGACAATCCTGTGTGCATGTTAATACCTCAGAATGAGAGGAAAATCAGCAAGACAAGCTCAATGATGTGGATTGGGTAATAGGTTTATTCTGGTGCCCCACAAGCTTGTTCTATGACAGTGACCAACTGGCCAGGCATTCATTCTAACACTGACTAAACTCTTACATAGCACAGCTAGGCAAACACAGGCTACCAGCTGTGATGCAAAATGCAAACCCATGCGTCAATACCTGGGTTCCAGGAACAAACCCTTCAAAGGAAGCAGGCCAGGTGAGCCAGGTGAGCTGTTTGTCCTGAGGCCCCCAGCAGAGGGGGGCGTGCTGGTGTGGATTTGAAGGAAATGCATTTCTACAACAGGCAAACAAGGCTTCTCATCCTGAGGTCCAAACCCAGCTGAGCCCTGGTGCGTCAGATGGCAGTAGTGGCCCCAAGTACTCCACTCTGAAAGCCTGATGGGTCCTGGTGTCTGCCTCCCAGGGCAAAGGCTCTGTCCCGCATCGTTCCCAACCTGGGGCTCCAAGGTAGATCCCTGCCTGCCTCCCAGACTCTTCTTACCAGGACTTCTTCTAACCCCACCCAGGACCCTGGCCGCAGCATACCCTCCCCCCCCAAATGACAGTCCTCATTCGTCCCTCCTGAGGGAAAGCCGCCTCTGAGGTTCTCTACCCACTTTCCCCTGGTCTGTACTACATCCCGGCTACTGTTCAGCCACCTCACTGTCACCCGGGGACCTGGGCCTTAAAGAGAATGCCTCCTTCCCCCAGGTCCCCACGCTGGTTCCCCACTGGTGAGTGGTGCCCGAGCACCGCAAAAGTGCCGGTCTGGGTCAAGCTGAGCTCCCCGCAAACCCCATGCCAGACCGCATTCTCCCGGACCAGAGCCAGGCTGCGCACAACCCACCCATAGCAGGCCACATCCCTGCCCTGGTCCTCGTCGCGCACCTTGAGGTCCTCAGCTGCGTCCTGCAGCGGGCGTACGCGGTGCGCCCAGTGCTCCCCGGAGCGCTCGCAGGCGGCGCACAGCAGACGCAGCTCGTCCGCGCAGAAAGATGCTAGTGGCTCGCGGTGCGCAGCGCACACGCCCTGCGGGACAGGTGACGGCGGGT
Source organism: Sturnira hondurensis (assembly GCF_014824575.4). Taxonomy (NCBI): domain Eukaryota; kingdom Metazoa; phylum Chordata; class Mammalia; order Chiroptera; family Phyllostomidae; genus Sturnira; species Sturnira hondurensis. The sequence goes on along the minus strand of NW_028090728.1, from coordinate 4,359,918 downwards.
GCAGGCGCCGCGCCATCTCGGCCATCTTGGCGACAGCGCGGTTGGGCCGCAGATTCCGCTGCGGGGACAGCTCACGGCACTCGGGGCAAGCGTATGGGCCCTCAGGCTGGCCCCAACAGCGCCGGATGCACTCGCGGCAGAAGTTGTGGCCACAGTCTGTCATCACTGGGTCCGTGTAGTAGTCGAGGCAGATGGCGCAGGTGGCCTCCTCCTGGAGGTTGGTGGACACGTCGGTGGCGGCCATGGCGCCGGGGGACAGAGGAAAGCGGCGCTCTCCGCCTGGACTTTAGGGAGCTGGTGGAGACCGGGAGCACTCTGGAAACCGGCGGGCGCGGCGCCTCTGGTAACAGGAGGAAAAGGAGACACCGACCACCGAGCGCCGCGGCTCCCGAGTGTGGGAAGGAAGAAGAGCCTTAGCCGGAAGCCGGAAGCAGCTGGTTTTTTTTTTTTGAAACCTGCTTTAGTCCCGGATTGGTTGTGCTCTGTCACGCGGCCCGCAGGCGAAACCCAATTGGAGGCTGCTCGCCCGCTGACTTAGTGTCTATGCTGTCGGCTCCTCCTGGCTCAGCTGTAGCGCAGCCTGGCCATTTCCTCAGGCTCCGGTAAGGATGGGGTACAGCGGCCCAGCCGGCGGGGCGCCCCGCAAAGTCACTGGGGTCTCTGCACAATGCAGCAACCAAGAGGCCTAGGGTGGCTCCGAACCGCCCCTATGTGCCCTCTGACGGGTGCCTGAGGCAGGACACAATGGGGGAGGGGCTCTGCCCCTGGGGATTTTGGTTTTGTTGGGGAAGGAGTGCATGACTGGAATGCTGGGTGCTAATGACTGTTACAGGGCTGTTAATGCACCCGAAACTGCGAGGATGGGTAGGGAGTGAAAGGAAAGGACACCCCCCACACACACACACCCGTGATCCTTAATCTCTGAATTTTATGCCCGCCCCCCTGCAAGTGCAACTTAAGGGAATGATGGGGTGGGCAGCTCTAAGGTTTTTATGGGTTCAGCTTGAAAAGTCGTACTTTCTTGTTTTCCCTGTGAAGGGCCTGTGCATGGAATTGCTGATGACAGGGAAGGTGAACCCGTCAGGCCACAGATGTACCTATAATAATCCAAACTCAGCGGCCCCAGTAGTGGTGGGTGGAGGAGGATATGTCTACAGAAAACTACAGCGCACTGGCCTGGTTTGTAGGTATGTACTCAGAGACTGAGTTCCATGTATGAGGCACCTGGGAATACAATCTCAACATTTAACTGCTTTAATCACAATTAGATTCTGGCACCAGGAGCCCCCTGGAACCACCATGGGTCTCCACCCGAAATAAGCGTGGTGGGTGGCTCTGCTGAGCAGGAACCGCCTCACCCCCTGGAGAAATCTCGTGCCTTCACTCCTTGCACACCTATCCCTTCACCCACAGTGTCACTGTAGAGATGACCATCTGGCCGGATTTGGGGGCCCCGAGGCAGAAGAAGGGCTGCAGGGGGCCTGGGAAGGCGGACTGGGCATAGGTGTGCAAGTGGGACCCACCGCTTGCGTTGTAGAAAGACACCTCCCCAGCCTCAAAGTCCAGGAAGATGCCCACATGGCTGGGGGGCTCTGTCAGCGTGATGGGGGGCAGGGTGGACATGGGGGGCACGTACTTCTTTCCCTTGCACAGCTGCACCACCCAGAATCCGTTTTCAGGGGACTTGGGGACCCTTTCCTTCCGGCTGACATTGTCCCTGCACACACCCAGAGCCCATAGTGCATCCCCAGTGAGGTTCATGCCCACCTCCCAATAGTGCCGCCCTGAGCAGAAGGTCTGGTGGCCCACTGCACAGGGGTAGGCCAGGAACCTGTCCTTGCTGCAGGGCATGCCTTCTGGTGGTGTACTGAGGTAGCACCTCTGGCGGCTCTCATACAGGAGGAGGTAGGGGTACGCCGTGGCAGGGTCAGGCACCACGTTCTCTGCAGACAGGTGCAGAGATGGGATGGGGGTGAATCATCCCTATTCTCCCTTACTGCCCCCTCCCAGTCCTCCCCTTGGCCAAGTTCATCTGTGAGCCTGGGTCCCTGACTGGGCCCCAGTGGTTGATATTGGTGGTGCCAAGGAGATGAGCTGGGGGCCATTTGGGCATCTCTTGGGAGTGGCCAGTAAGGGTAGAGTGTGAACAACCAATGAATGTCAAGGCCCCCAGGGGTGGCCCCCACTGAGAGAACAGGCCCCACATACCTTGGAAGCTCTTCAGCACTTCTATCTGCCCAGGGACTCTGCAGACAGTTCTCAGTGTGATGGGGGTGGCCTCTGGGTACTGCACACTCATGCTGTTCCTGCTCCAGAAGGGACAGGTGTGCTGTCCCCTCTGGCCACACGCAAAGCCCTCCCCGCCATATCAGGTGGTCATCTACCTGCCCAGTGACTCCTTCATATCCTGCGAAAACAGGGAGAGCCACGATGCCTCGTTAGGAATGTGGGCATCCCCAAGCACCCTGTGTGAACATTTCTGGCTTGTGAAGCAAGAATTTGTAATGCTCTCCCATGACCTCTCCTTGTTTCCTGAGTGGATCCCTGTCTCTTGGCTGCCCAGGCTTCCTGCTGCTCCCCTGCATGGGAGTGTGAACGCAGAAACTGTCTTGCTTTCAATGGCAGGGAAGACCTAATAGGAGACCAAGGGTGCTCTCACATTGCAGGAGTACTCAGGACTGTTTAGGGGTGAACAAGCTGCTTTTTACTATTAGACCAAGTATTCCCCAAAGTTGGGGCAAGTGCATAGTCTGTTAACTAAACCATGACACTTACTGGGGACAAAACCCAAGATGCCAGGACAACAGGCATGAAATGGGCTGACGTTGCACATGGCATTGCTTCAGTTGTATAAATACACTGAGTGTGTGATGGCTTACAATGTGAGATACATTTTTTTGCTATGGGTCCTGTCACTCCACACAGTTGATGAGCCAGTTACCCACCTGCTGGGCAACACAGTCCCACTTCCCAGACCTCAGAATGCAGGCCCACCCCCAGCGCCTTCTCCCCCATTCCGAATCCTCTCGGATGAGTTCACATGACTTGCTCCTGCCTTGAATTTACCAGGCCTGAGATGGCTGGTGTGTCCCTGCCTCACATCAACTTGTGGATGACAGCTGCCCCTGGGCTACAGCTCCTGGACTAGGAATGAAAAGCAGAACACAGGTGTCTAGAACTGAAACCTGCCAGGCTGATTGTGTCCCCCAAATCCACATGTTGGAACCCAGCTCCCAGGGCCTCCGATGAGGCTGTATGTGGAGATGGGGCCTTGCAGAGGTGATGAAGGTGAAATGAGGTCCCTAGGGAGAGTCGTAATCCAGTGTGATTTGGTGTTCTTAGAAGATTGAGACAGATGCAGAGGGATAACCATATGAAGACACAGGTAGGAGATGGCTATCCAGATACCGAGGAGAGATGCCTTGGGAAGCAGTTTTGTCCCCACCTGGATCCCTGCCTTTCAGCCTCCAGGACTGTGAGAAATAAATGTCCTTTTAAGCCCCCAGCCAGTGGTATCTGTTACGCAGCCCTGAGCTGACAGAGCCTTCCCTGTTGATGTCTATTTGCCCCAGCAGGCCAACCACACCCAGCCTGAGCCTGTGCCCCCCCACGCTGCAGTCAGGTGAGCAGGTGCTCCTCACTCGTAACATTTGCAACGGCTCCCGCTTGCTACGGTCTTCCAGCTGCAGCAGCAGTGTCTCCAGGGAGCAACTCTGCTGCTCTAGTGCAGCCATACTTTGCTGTAGTCTGGCTGCCGTGTCTTCCTCCTCCTGCCTCAGGGCCTGCAGGAGGTTCTGCTCCTCCTCCACCAGAAGCACAGCCATCTTCTTAAACTCCATCATGACACGTTGTCTCCGTTCCTGCACCTTCTCCTGCAGGGTAGGGGCTGGAGGTGAGGCATTTCCATGGGGACTGCCACCCTATGTCCACTCATGCCCATCACCTGGGAGGGGCTACTTCAGGGATGCTGGCATGTCTCTCTGGGCCCTGTAATCCACAGAAAACCAGCACAGCTGGCAAGGGGGGCAGGCACACAGAGCCCCCATCACTGTGTGGTGATAATATGGGCCCCAAATGACAGCCTCCAGGCCTCTGTTCCTCTCAGTCCCTGCGTCTCCAAAATGGCCAAGTCTGGGCTGAGTACACATATTCAGTCCTGATTCTAGGGGGAGTTCTGTGCCTTTCCTGGGTCCTGTGCTCTTGTTCACATGTGACAGTGAGTCCCATCTCGAGAGACTGCAGGTACTGGAGGCCCTGTGGTGCCCTGGGGCCTAGCCAGGCTTTCCTGCTAGCTCCTCGCCAGCACTTGCCTGCCACTCGGCCAAGGCCTGCTGCTCCCTGGTCTGCAACTTCTGGGTCTTCTCCATCTCCTCCCGCAGGTGCTCCATGTCATCCTCCAGCTTCAACTGCGGACAACAGACCAGGGGATGGGGGTCGGAGGTCCCTGCACACCCACATCGGGAGGAACCCTCTGAAGCTGCACCCTAAGGGGGATGGAAATATACCACCCCAAAATACGCCCCTTGGGCAGGAGAATTATTTTGAGCTGGAGGCAGATGAGAATCAACAGATGCAGAAATGCCTTCTGTGGTTCCCGATATGTGACTAAAAGAAACTGCTGAGAACTGAGGGCTACCATGAATCTGCCTCCCAGGGAAGTTTTATGGCCATGGAGGAGGTAAAAAGTGGGTATCAATAGGGACCTACACTGATGAACCCTATCTTTAATTAGTTTCTCCCCAATATTTATATTCTGTCGTGATCTGAATGTTCATGTTCCCTCAAATTAACAGGTTATAGCCTAATACCCAAGGCATAGGAGGTGGGGCTTTTGGGAGGTGGTGATGGCACCAGTGGGGAGCCCTCGGGAATGGGTGGAGTTAGTGCCCTAGTGAGACCTTAGAGCTCCTAGCCCCTTGCTCCATGTTAGGACGAGAGAAATCTGCTGTCTGTGAACCAGGAAGGGGCCCCATCTGACCCTACTGGTGCCATGATCTTAGACTTCCAGCCCCCAAAACCATGAGCGCTCTGAAATTCTTGCTGTTTATAAACCACCAGGTCTTGAGTTTTTGTTCAGGTGCTAGACAAGCCAAGTTCTAAAACCACCTGTTACTCATTGCTGTGGTTTCTTCCCTGTGAAGTACATGGGCTACACATGTTAAGTTCACCTTCTTCCCTTGATAATGTCTTTTTTCAGTCTAATTTAACATGGAAGGAAAAGACTTTTTCTTCCCCCACAGAAGGTCACCTGGCGTGCCCATACAGACGGCTTCCAGGCCACTTCCTTCGTCAGCCTGGGCTCCTGAGTGCTCCTGGGAGAGGATGCCCAGCTGGCCAGCCACCTGCCACCTTTGTTGTGGGGGTTGCAGACACTTCCACCATGGGGTCCAGTGAACGAACGCAGCTATTTGTTATAAGGTTCATTCTCCTGCCTGACTGACTCTGCTTGACACATGTGCCCTTGGGCCTCGTTGGCCCCTTGCAGCCCCTCATCCCTGGGCCCACCTTGTGCTCCTGCACAGCCTCTTCCACTGGGACCACCCTGTGGGCCCGGTGTTCCCGAGACTCCCTGCAGACCACACAGATGGGGCTCTGGTCATCTTCACAGAAGAGTTTGAGGAGCTCCTGGTGCACCTTGCACAGGTCCCTGCTCTGGAGGCCTGGGTGCTGCCGCGCCATCTCGGCCACCTTGGTCAGCAGGCGATTGGGCCGCAGGGTCCTCTGCGGGGACAGCTCACGGCACTCGGGGCAAGGGAAAGTGCCCCTGCGCTTCCTCCTGCCCTTCTTGCCTTTGGCCTTCTCCCAGGTCAGCCTGATGCACTCTCGGCAGAAGTTGTGGCCACAGGTGGTCATCACAGGGTCAGTGAAATAGTCGAGGCAGATGGAACATGTTGCCTCTTCCTGTAGCTTTCTGGCAAGTTCCACAGCATCCATGGCCCCTGGGAAAGAAACAGCATCCCACGGCACCCTCTGCCCAGAGCTCCAGGCACTTGAGCTGTCTGTCCTCTTAAAGGGGGCTAAACACAGGGTTCTGTTGGGGTACCTGAGTTGTCTTCAGTAAGAGGCACAGGTGCCTCTCTTGAAGCTGACAAAGCCTTTCCACAGCCAAACCAGCCAACTCCCTGAGCTGCCAGGCTCTGCCCAGTCACACCCAGTTTTATTCCACTTGGAGCCCTGGCACCCACTGAGACTTATGATCTAATCCAGCATCCCCCATCTCCCCCAGCAGGATGAATGTGCAGGAATCCTGCTACGCCAGTTTGACAAAAAGATCCCTCCCCATCTTCCTAGTGATTTTCTATCACCAACTCCTTTTCCACTAGTGCCCCTGGCCACTCATCCCCACTGAGTAGGCTGAATTCACAGATGGCCCCATCTTCCTATTGCAATAGGAATAAAGTCTTCCTTACCAGCTGAACAAGTGTCAGGATCAGTTTCTCTTTAACAGGACATCCATGCAAAAAGGAAAAGGGAACTCTAAGAAGAAAACTCAGAATTGGCAAAGTTATCTGCTTGATCAGACTCTGCTCAGGCTCCCAGAACTTTCCAATCAGGCCCTGGGCTTTTGTCTCTGTGTTGTCCAAATTTAGTAACAATCCCAATCTGTGGGTTTAAACAGAAGCCCCCTACCCAAATGTTTCCTTTTAGTAATTTCATATCCCCAACCCCATCCTGCTCCTTGGCCATGAATCCCCACTGGCTCACCCTGAGTTGAGCTATTCAGAGTTGAACTTTCTATGGGTTTCTGAGTTGTTCCCCTCCTGCAATAGTCCTGAGTACAATGTTTCTACTGTTCTATGGTCCAACTCTGGCTTTCTTTGCAAGGTGCAGTGCAGAAAAGGCACACATTCATGCATGTACACAGTACACATGCACACATACAGGCACACAAACATGGGCATTGCGTGCACACAACATACATGCACACTTTGGCATTTGAATACCCACATCCTTATCCGGTGCAGATTCAAAGCCTCCCCATGCACCTCATTAGGGTGGTCACTGGGTGAGTCAGAAGATCTGAAAGTCATTTCTGAACCGAAGCACTATCCGGGCTCCCTTTCCTGCCATCACCCAGAGCCATGGCTCAAATTCCAGACAGTGTGGGTTCACTTTGTGGAAGCTGGCTCTCTCTGTGCAGAGCCTTTAGGGTCAATCTTGCCTCTGCTGCCCACCCACCTGAAGGCACGGGAGAGCCTGCTGGTCATGGTCTCTGGTTCAGGCTCAGGGGAAGCCGGTCAAGGAGTCTGGGTAAGTGACAGTGGAGGAGGCGCCCTCCCTCCCACGGAGCTCCTGTGTAACTCCGGCTAAACAAGGTGACCCTTCTGGTTCCAACTGATAACCACCTTCAGAGCCAGGACCCCAGGTTACCAGACTGGGCGACCAACCACCCGCCTCCACGCGCCTCTGGATGGACTGGCACTTACCGGGGAGACAGGTACATGCCGCCGCGGACAGCGAGCACAAACAGGGCCCCGAAAAGCCTGCGCTTGTGCCACGGAGACTGCCAAGGGTGGGAGGTGGCGGGGGCCGCAGTGGCGCGGGGGCATGGGCTTTGTGGCGTCAGTAGGGGCTGAGAGGCTGCAGGGGATGAGTGTGTGCGTGCTCGGATGCGGGGGGTGGGGGGGCGGGGGGCGGAGTTAGGGGCTCCCAGCACCCCGGGGATGGAGACCTGAGCCTCTGTACCGGCAGGGATGGGAACGGACTTGGCCAGGGGTGAAGGGTGGAACAGTGTCCTGGGTGGGGGTGGGGTTTGGGGTAGACCAAAGTGGTTGGGCCAAGGTGGAAAGGGCCTGGAGCCTTGTCCCGGGATGCGGGTTGGCGACTTGAGATTGAGAGGCAGGGGGCAGGCACGCGTTCAAGACAGTCACAGAGGATTGGGAAAGAGCAGCTTGGGAGGAGGGAGAGCGTTGGGAGGGAGGCTAGGGTGGAAAGTGGAAAGGGCAGAAACCGGCGCCCGAATGGGGAGGAGGTGACAGTGGTCATTGGGAGAGTGATGAAGGATGAGGGTCACGGGCCCCAGGAGACCCCAGGAGCACCAGGTGAGGGAAGAGGGCCACGGGCCGTATTAGGACAGGCTGGGGACAGACGGGCCTCCCAACACTAAAGTAGAACTTCCAGGTAGAAGACCAGTGGACCAGTTGCACCAGTCGGGTGGAGGTAGACGGCTGGCTTTCCAGGCTGTTTCTTATTTATAGAGGGGAAGGGAAGGAGAGAGGGAGAGAAATATCAGCGTATGATTGCCTCTCACGTGTCCTCTGCCCCGCCCACTGCCGGGAACTGGCCTGCAACCCAGGCATGTGCCCTGATTAGGAATCAAACCGCGATCTTTTGGTTCTCAGGCCCACGCTCAATCCACGGAGCTACACCAGCCAGGTGGGTGTTTCTTGAGCGGTGCCTCCTTACTAGGATAGACCGTGCCCGGAAAGAGGGAGCACCGTTTGTTAATTGCAATGCCCTGACTCACTTTTGAATGAGAAGGAATTCTGGGCTGAGGGTTTCTTTCAATCTAGAAAAACTTCAAAACAAAAATTCAAGAGAGCACTGGACTCTATATTTGAGGAAGGATGCAAGATAAACCAGAATTTATTTATAAGAAACTGTGTATTTATTACATGTTTATTACAAAGTGTAGGAGGGTGCAGCCAGGGGGCCCCCAAAAGGAGAATTTGCAATGGGGTCCAGAACTCAGGGTTTCCAGGAAATAAAAATATACTCACCCCCACAATTCTGAGCTGGGGGCATCAGATACATGGAGCAGGGCCATTGAGGTGTTGTGCATAGCAAGTTTCGAAGATAACCTTTGGAATGGTCATTTAACATATCTATAACCTTTAACTGGTTTCATAGATATGTTAAATAGCTGTGGCCATGCTTTAAGCCAGGGAGAAGGGAGTGACTTCCACCCAAGATGAAACTGGGAGGCAACTCCCCTGGTTACAGCACCTACATGAGAGCTTGGAGATGATTGGCTCCACGCCACGGGGCCACGCCTGCCCATACTCGCTATAGCAGCCCAGTAAAGCTGGGAGGATATGCAAATCCTGGTGGGTGTAGCCGATTGTGGGAGGAGTTGGAAAGGAAGATTGGGGTGGGGGGATTTAAACGCAGATGGAGCAGCCATTGAGGAGAGAACCACAGGCTTTTGGCCAGAATCGGGACTTTTGCAGCCATGAGAATAATCATCATGCAGCTTTAGCAGAGAACCACCACACAGCTTTCTATTTCTTTTCCTGAGATATGGTACCTTGAACTGGGCAGAGGGGGAAAGAAGGACTGTGTATGTTTGTGGGTGTTTTAAGGGACTTTGGGATTTTGATGAAGCCATTAAGTCATTACTCTTAAGTCTATATAACTTGAATAAATAATTCCTTTTCACCAACCTCTGACATGGAGAGCTATAATTCTCTGGCAAAGAGAAAGATGAAGAACCTAGTACAGGGGGACCCCAGGAAGGAGTGTCAACTAGGTAACATTGTGGAAACCCCTTCTTTAATGGCCAATCTGTGAAAACCATGGGAGACCACATGTGCAGTAGCTTTACAACTACTTGTCACAGGAAAATCCTGCCAAAACTAGCCAGGAAGGATGTGCCCTACAAGGATAGAGTCCCTCCAGCCCATGAGGTCAATCTCTGCTTGGAGTTGGCCTGCTGCCATGTTCTGGGCTATAAACTCTGGGTGTTCGGTTCAAATCTCTGTCCCGATCACCAAAAACCTGGTTACCTGTGCCCACCTGTGACAAAAGTACTCTCCATTTGATTAAATACACCCATCCAAATGTTTTTTTTCCCTCTGCTCAAAACAGTTTTTGAACTCGTCAATGTTGATGCCTTTTAGTGCTTCCGCCAGTTTTTGTTTTACCTCTTCCGCATCAGCAAAACATTTCCCTTTGAGGCCTTTTTTCATCTGGGGAAACAAAAAAAAAAGTCAGGGCAATATCAGGCGAATAGGGAGGGGGACACGGGGAGGGTAGGGGGATGTGCTATTTTGGGCCAAAAACTGATGACCACTCAGCATGGTATGGGCAGGTGTGCTTGTAAATCACTCATAATGAAATAGACAAAGGCGTTAAAAGAGTCTTCCAAAAAAAAAACCCCCCACCAAACTATTGAAGCCAAACGCAGCCTCTCACAACAATGCCAGCTGGCACCCTGGTACAGATGGGCTCTAGAACACTCACCTAGGGGGGAAAGCCTGTCCTACAAGGGGACCATCCTCCAGAAGATAATCCTGGTTTTGGGGGGGTCCACCCTCATATAAATTGTACAGATTGGTATTTCAGTTTATTTGCTTCATTTGTCCTGTTCTTTAGTCTTTTCTAAAAAGTAACAAAACAAAACAAAAGAAACAAACCCAGATATCACCAGATTCACCTCTCCGAGCTTTTACAAAGGAGAGGAAACTTCCTCCACCTGACAGACCTAGGCAGGCCTAGGAGGAATGGAAAGTCACCAGACAGGAAACTACACCATGGGAAACTGCCTGCAGACTGGACCAGGACAAAAAGATGCTCGGTTAAGATTGGGGTCTGGGGTCAGCCTGTCTGGCACAACAGGATGCAGTTTTAACCCAAGGATAAGTTGTATCAAGAACAATGGGCAGCAAAAATGGCAATCAGTAACGTTCTCTAGCCAATGAGACTCTGACACCCCAACTAATTACCCTTCGTGGGTTTTTTGTGCTTAAAAACCCTGCCCTGAGAACAACCCAGCAATACTTATCCTCCCATGGTTGGCTCCACTTCCCCTCTTATTCCCTGCTAATAAACTCTTCTTGGCTCACTGCATCTGTCTGGTTTCTTGAGCAACTCCAACCTGTCACCACCCTCTTGGTTCAGTGGCTTGGTTCTGCTAATTAAACTAACAAAAGCCCGATTGACAGGAAAAAATTGGTTTATATGTATTTGGGTGTCAACAAAGGAAGCAGTGGCTTGTTAAACATTGAAAAGCTTACATAGAAAACATTTAAAGGCTTATATAGGAAAAAGGAAGGGGAGAAAAGGCCTCTATGAGAAAAACAAATAGGCCTCTCTAGGCAAGACAAAAGGGTTTTGGGGAGAACGGAGGACATAAGAACATGTGGGATTGTGTTTGTCTGCACAGCTGTGTGAGACCTCTCCACCTCCTTCAGGGCCCCAAGACTGCCCCAGGGAGGGGGTTATGGCAGCCTCATTTCCCAGAAGCTGCTGCTTTTACTCAGATAAGGAAAGCTTCCAGAAGGTTTTCTTCTGTAGCTGTTTGGATCACAGATATCTTTAAGATATCTTCACCTTCAAGTAATATTTAGGGTAATTCTGCAGTTCAGAGTGGGCCCCACACTCTCATCTCTAAAACTGGGGGTGTTTCTTACATAACTACAAGGCTTTGCCTCTCTCTCACAACTGACAATGATTGCTTCTTTTATCTGGCCTGTAGTTTATATCAGCTATTCATAACAATAACCCACAACCTTCGGACCAACTTCATATCAAATTTCACCTATTATCAAAAATGTTTGTTTTAAAAGTTGGTTTGTTTGAATCAGGATCCAAACAAAGTGATTAGGTTTTCAGGACTTAAACTGGTGTGGTTCCTCTTATTTTCCTCATGTATTTTTTCTCATCCTCTTCCACTATCATCTTTTAATGCCACAGGCTCCAACGTCTGGGCACTTTCCCAGCACAGAGCAGCCCCACCATTGGGATCTGAGTTTGCCCTACCACCCGAGATCTTCCTAACAAGGGAAGTTCTCTCCAGGGCTCCGCTTGGCAACAGGGCTGCGCATTAGGACCCCCTTCCTCTCTCGCTGGTGGGCAGCTCGACATCTCTGTGCAGGGGCCTGGAACCCCTATTTTTTAAATTCCTGGAGAGCATTCAACTGTAATAAAAATTAAAAATAAGGGGCTAAGGTCTCTCTGTGGGAAATAGACACCACTCCCTTCCCTTTCAGAATTTCTTTCTCCATCGTTTTCAAATGTATTTAAATCTTTTTAGTGGCTAATTAATAAGCCGTTGGCCTGTCTTACACCTCAGGAACCTGGAATGAGCTCTGAAGTGTCATTTCCCAGGGTCCAGGGAAAAAGTGGGCTTAACTTGTTACTTGACGTTAAATCACCCTGGATCATAACCTCAGGAGAAAATTTTCTCCTTTATTGACTTTATCGTGAATACAGGGAAGTGACGGTTGTATCCCCTGGTCCTTGTTGTCTCCTCAGCTACTGTCTGTGGGTGTCATCACCTCTGGCCAAAGGCTCATTTGGGAACAAAACTTTTTTTTCCTCTTCCATTCTTGTGGAGTGGTTTTCCAGGTAGGTAGCAGATTTTGTTGTACATTCTATTTCCTCAATGTTAATGAGCAGCCGGAGTAAAGCAGTAAGAGTCTAGAGCAGCAATTTTCAACCTTTCCCATTTCAGGGCACATGTAAACTAGTCACTAAAATTCTGTGGCACACCAAAAAATATATATTTTTGCCAATCTGACCCCAAAAAGGTGTAACTTTGTTTCATGCACACCCAACAGCTATTGTGTTGGCTGTTGTTATTTTTTTTATTGACGATCTAAAACAAAAGAGGTCATGTCTCTGACTATAAGTAGTTAGGGACTGCATGTTTTAAAAATTCTTGTGGTGTACCACTTGAAAACGCTGTTCTAGAGCATGATCAGATACTGGCAAATGCCTTTGATGAGGACAAGGTAGGGTGGGCACATGTGTATTGCAGATGTGGTGCAGGTGCTGCAGAATCAGAGCTGAAGGAACCTGTGAGACTGCTCCAGGGCTGCAGACCCTCCCTTCACTGGCGAAGATTTGAGGCCAGGAGAGTGTGGACCACAGCATTGCAGCAAGAGGAGTGCAGAGGCCGAAGGGAGATGGCTGCTGACCTCCTGCAGGCTGCTGAAAACTGCTGAGCTACTAGGCTTTCATTCAGGACACTCACACCCAGCCAGTCCTCATAGTGGCACCAAACATGCTTCCAGAAGCTCCTAGAGGTAGCTTCTGCCCCAGAATACCCCTAGTTTCTTTCCAGAGACTACAGAACAAATGGCCATTAGCTCAGAGCTCCCTGCAACTAGGAAGTTGGGAACTGTCACTCATGAGAAGAGACACTCAGAGGTCTTATGGAGATAGGAGGTCCAGGTGTGCTCTAGTGGGGCTATGGGTTGGGGAGCTGGTGGCTGATTGGAAGTGGGCATCCTGGATTCTCACTAGAGACAGCAGCCTGACATCCTTCAAGTCTGATTCACAGCAGCCAACTTCTTGGGTGGGCTATGGGGGACCATGGACTAGTTTCTCCAGGCAGGTTTGCTGTGGGCTGAATGTAAAACCCTAAAATTCATAGGTTGAAATTCTAGCACCCAATGTGATAGTGTTGGGAGGTGGGATCTGCAGAAGGTGATGAGGTCATGCAGTGGCGCCCCCATGAGTGGGATTAATGTCCTTAAAAGAGACCCCTCAGAGCTTCCAGCCCCTTCCATGACATGAAGATCCAGCGAGAAATCAGCCAGCTGTGAACCAGGAAGCAGCCCTCACTGGACATCTGCTCTGCTGGTGCCTTGATGGATCTCAGACTTCCAGTCTCTAGTACCATGAGAAAGAAATCTTGCCTGCAAGCCCCCGGTCTGCGGTGTTCTGTTACAGCAGCACAGACTGAAATGAGACTGCTGCAGGTTGTGACTCAGTTCTGTTTTATAGACGAGCTGGCCCCAGTCTGTGCATGCAGCCTCTCTCCAGTTTCTGAAGAAATGCCCATGGAAGCCCATGTGGGGCGCTCATCCTGGGCTAGCCACAGAGAATCAGTGCAAGCCCCCAAGCCTGGACCCAGGAGAGGAGATCAGATGGAACACTGGCCAGTGACACTGAGGAGCACTGGGTGCATGAGCCAATGGCCTGCAGAACCAGGTCTCACCCGTGCTGATGACACAGGTTCAGGGCCTTCACCATTTCTAGCTCTTTTTTTCTACTTAGTTACTTTCGTAAAATTTGAATCATTTTCATTTTTTTGTTTCCATCCATATTTGCCACTTTTATTTGAAGAGACAGAGACAAAATTAAAATCAAATGACTTTTATTTAAAATTTACAAGGCTAAGTATAAAGGTAAATCTAAACAAACTTCCAAATGGTGATTTGTGTATGTTTATAGCATTTACTCTGCTGACGTGTAGGGGGGAAAAATCTTTTCCTCTACCCTCTTAGGTTCTAAACCCGAGGCTACAAATTAAACTGACAAAAGATAGAATAACAGAAGAAAAGCACACACATTTTATTTGATGTCAATATTTTTTATGTGCACAGGGCTTCATAGAAAAAAATCAAAAACCCAAAGTAACAGACTTGGGGGCTTACATAAAACTTTAACAAAGGGCAATATATTTTGGAGAGGAGGGAATATAAAAGAATTCGGGTTTCTTTTAGTGGTCAAGTACAGGAAGGTATGTATATGAGGAAACTAATGAGAGGTAGAGGGTGTGGAGCAACATTTGCTCATGCAGAGTCTTCCTGGTGCTGTCTCTGGTGATCAGGGTCGTTCTTTTCCAGCACAGGGATGGGAGGCACCTTCACAAGGGGCTTTGTGTACTGCTTTTAGGTAGAAGGGAGAGGACAGAGAGCTCATGCTGATAGACTTTTCCTATTTGCCTTCAGCTTTTGGCATAAAATAATCTTTATGCCAAAGTAGCACTTTTGGGGTGACATATTCTCATTCCTTTCAGGGGTTATTGTTCAAGTTATAAAGACGGACACTAGTTAGAGGGGGTAAAGACAGATTTTATTCAGTACTATTGCAAGAGCAGAAAAAGACTTTGGTATAGAACTAAGCTCAACTCCAAACATAGTAAAGACAGCTGGGAACTTATAGCCAGTGAGCAGAAAGAGGGGGTCAGTAGATGTTAAATTACTAGGAGGGAACATTAGCAATAAGGAGAGATCATTGCTAAACTGGCTGTCTCAGTCCTTTCTGCATGGCTTAAACAAAAAAAAAATGTTATTTCTCACAAGTTCAGAGGCTGGAAGTTCACAGTCAAGGCTCTAGCAGACTCAGTGTTTGGTGAGGACCCACTTCCTGGTTCACTGCCACATCCAGTGCTAACCAGGTCGGCTGACACAGTCATGGCTTGGGGACAAAGGCTTCACAGAAGCATTTTCTAACCATGTCGGTTGACACAGTCACGACTTGGAGATGACGGCTTCACAGAAGCGCTTTCCAGCAGGACGGATGTGGCATTAGTGGATATATGGTGTTGCTTTTATTCTTACTGTTTTTTAGTATTCTAACCTTTGCACTTCTGATAATTTGGAATCTCCTAGAATTAATGACCACTCTCAGAGAAAAAACAACAGTTGGCTCAAGTCCTAAGCAAAATCACCCTGGCTGAATTAAGGCATCGTACTTTACTTATTTGTTCCTGTGAAAGCCACCCAAGAAAGAACAGTTCAGGGGAAAAATATGTATTCCCACAGAACTGCCTCATAGAATAGCAAAAACCCCTTTAGAAAATAGCCCCTGATTGTCAAAGAGTTGTTAGAGTAACAGCCCCTCCTTTACCTTGAATAGGAATATATATCAATTAGAATTAGACAGGCATAAAAACAGAAGAAGCTGGTTAGCTATTACAAACTAAGCACATAGAAACAACTACCAAGGAGACAGAGTCCACAGTATGCAAAAAACATTTTAGACAGCAAGATAGATAGCTAAGTTAGACATTACAAAGGCTTATAATGAATTTCCTAACCTCTGCTCGGTCTAAGCATACCTGTTGCCCATGACAATTTCTGAGAACTTTAATAAACAGTAAGACATTCAAACTGTATACATAGAACTATCTCAAATTGTCTGATTAATGGTTTTCCTGGCCAAAATAACTTTTGTTTAACATAACTGAAACTATGGGAACTTTTGTACTTTTCCTGGTTACCTTTGTATTGATTTTTTCTGCTTAACTGATCATGCTATACACCTGTAAATGTTAATCTATGCCAAAAATGAAAATATAAAAAATCAGCTTGTACTTGCAATAAACGGAACAGTGCTTCACCTGCCTTTGAGCTGTGTAGTTGCCTGTTACCCAGCGCCGAC